>NC_064618.1:571539100-571626600 GCF_023898315.1 Schistocerca nitens | reverse complement strand
TTAAGTCTGTGCTGCAGCCTCACAGGATTTTTTACAAAAGCGTCCCGTTTTCTGTTTTTCTGCACAGCTAATACACTTGACACAAATTCCGACAAACTCAGTTGTTTGGTAGTTACTGTATCGCTAGAGACGCACTTTTTCCTAACCAGGTCACCACGACATTAAGCACAATGTTTCTGCCTACTTTTGAACGGTTTTCCGCTCGTACGTTTCACAACACAACCAGCTTCAGTTTCACAGCACATACGAAAGATAATACTACACGAGCACGACCGGCGCGACAAAGAAATCGACTGTCCAGTGAGATCTGAAACAAGAACTTCGTAAGTTAAACATTTAATACTGTGATTGGCGGAAAAATGTAAGACTTTCGATGCTTTAGCACGTAAATCTTGCTAGAATAGTGGGTTTCAATCTGGAAGTAATTACCTCCTGAGGAGCAACTTAAAATTTCTGAGGGGTAAAAACAAAACGAGTAGGATCAAGATTTAGTGACCACTATCACAAATCAGTTTGATATCCACTACTGAATGAAACCCTCCTCTATATACTTCCATGAAATGTTATCTTCGGCGACACGAATCAGTGTCGCTACTGCATATCTTATGTCATCCGCCTGTATTAGTTAATCTTCCCAGTCTTATTTTTCTTGAAATCCACAGAACAAATTCCTTTGGTCACCAAACACCCATCTCACTCAGTACTATCCAGTCCGCTACTTTTTTCGTCTCTGTGATACAGTGAGGTGACAAATGTCATGAGAAACCTTTTGTCCGGCTTAGTGCAGCAGCTCGACGTGCCGTGGACTCGAGTCGTTGGAAGTCTCCTGCAGAAATATTGGGTAATGCTGCCTCTATAGCTGTCCATAATTGCTAAAGTGTTGCCAGTGCAGCATTTTGAACACGAACTGGCCTCTCGATTTTATCCTACGAATGTTCCATGGGATTGATTTGGGTGAATGATTCGATCGAATTGTTCCGAATGTTCTTCAAACTAGTGGCGAACAGCTGTGGCTGGGAGACATGGCGCATGTAATACATAAAAATTCTTTGTCTGGGAATATGAAGTCCGTGAATAGGCTATAGATGTTCTGCAAGTATCCGAAAATAACCACTTCCAGTCAATGATCGGTTTAGTTAAACCGAAGGACGCAATCCATACACTGTAAACGAAGTCCACGCCATAATGGAGTCACCATCAACTTCCACAGAGCCTTGTTGAGAACTTTGGTCCATGGCTTCTTGTAGTCTGCGCGACACTAACCCTGCCATCAGCTATTACCAACTGAAATCTGGACTCATCTGACCAGTTCTCGGTTTTCCCGTCGTCTAGGATCAAATCGATGACGTCACGAGACAGAGACGCTGCAGGGGACGACGTGCCATTAGGAACGGCACTCGAGTCGGTCGTCTGCAGCCATAGCCCGTTTACTCTGAATTCCGCCGCACTGTCCTAATGGATACCTTCTTCGCACTTCCCACACATTTCTGCGATTGTTTCACCCAGTGATGCTTGTCTGTTGGCACTGACTACGCAAACGGCGCTTCTCTCGGTCGGCAAGAGAGGGCCGTGAACCACTGCACTGTGAGAGGTGGTGCCTGAAATTTAGTATTACCGGCTCACTGTTGCACTGTGGATCTCCAAATACCGAATTCCCCGAAGATGTACGAAGTGGAATGTCCCAGGCGACTACCTCCAAGTACCATTCCACGTCCAAAGTCTGCTAATTGCCGTCGTGCTGCCACACCCGCGTCAGAAACTTGTTTAAATGAATGACCTGAGTACAAATGACAGCTCCGCCAATGCATTGCCCCTATATACCCTGCCGAGTTTTAATACCGCACCTTCTGGCACCCACCCACTACATTTGGTGTCGGAAGAGCGGACGTCTTCTGTCCAGTACGACGTTCGAGCCCCCCGCCTGCAGTATAGTCACAAGTCACAAGATGTGGTGAGTGCTGTCAAAATTGTTCTTTTGAGTGTTGGACGTTTTCTTTCTTTTTGTTTGTGTTTTGAGTATGAAGTGTCTAAAGCCACACTGTAGATTTTTTGCATGGACATGCTATTTTTCACAAGCTGCGACATCGTCGCGAAAAACAGTGACCCGTATATGTAAGGGTTTCCTTTAATTTACGCCTATGGTAACAATCTTTTTTTCTTTTTGTTTAATAGATTACCGGTTTCGGTCTTTAATGACCATCATCAGATCTGTTTCATAAAGACAAAGTCCTAATGTACTGCAGCCATAGTGGCATCGTCAACTGTTAAATGGGGAATCAGCACCAGCTCGTCAAATACATATAAATCACATCACATGCACGAGTCGTTGTCAGTAATACTATGGCTGCAGTACATTAGGACTGTCTTTATGAAACACATCTGATGGTCTCTTAAACAAAAAATAAAAAGATTGTGACCATAGACGTAATTTAAAGGAAACCATACTATTTTTTGTTAGAGTAAGTGTTAGTGTATTTGAGGCAGTAAGATTTTTCGTGGCATTTGATTACTTTCATATTGGTTTATGATACTGAGTATGACGATACGGAGGTGTAGGAAGTCAGATTATTCTTGTACTTAATCCCGAAACAAAACGAGTAACTGGAAACGAAAGCAACACAATGGCAGAGTCAAGGACGCAAGGTATGTCGGAACCAGAAGCGACACGGATTTTGTTGGAAAAAGCAGCACAATTGATAGCAGACAATACGCAGTTGAGAAATGAATTAACATCTAGACGTAAGCGGGAAACCGCAGCTGATCAGTCGTTGTTCCCTAGGGTGCAGGAGATTGATCCAGCCGTCGCAAGTTTGATTATTCCGTTTTCTGGTAAGGCACCCGAGGATGTGCGTTCGTTTGTGGAGGACTGAGATTTCAGCGGTGATGGTTGGTCTCATGAGCAGTTGTTACATATATCCAAGATTAAATTAACGGGTGAAGCGAAAACATAACTAACGTGTTCTGAGGCCTTAAGGAAGACAAGACAGTTTAAGCACTTACAGGAAGGACTTTTCCAAAGATACAAAAAACAGAATAGCTCTCGATACTTTAGAGAGAGGTCAAGTACAATGACAAAGAGACAGGGGAAGACGGTCGAGAAATTTGCGGACAGGATAAGTGAAATTAAAGAGTGTACTTAGGAGGTGGGTCAGAGCGATGAAGCGAATAGTGTTCTGTTGCATGAGGCCGAGCAAAGGGTACTTTATGTATTTTTGAGAGGGTTACCGGCGCATATGTCACGGAAGGTGCGTGAAGGGACTCCTAAAGATTTGTATTCGGCAATTCAGCTGGCAATTCAATGTGAGGAAATAGACGTGGCAACTGGGGTACGCGGGAGGCAAACAGTACTTGCAGCGGGTATAAAATGTAAGTGTGGTCGTACGGGACACATTCAGAGGCAATGTACCCAGTTACCGAGGAATAGAGAAAGGGATGGAAATCAGCAGCGTGGAGGATGGAGAAGTGGAGATACGAGAGGTGGACAATCGTTAAACGGTAGAGTTGGCCCAAGACCCACCTAAGGGAGCTCCCGTTTAATTTCAAAGCTACGAATACGTATGCAAAGGTGGAATGTTCAGTGGTTGGGTCCATAGGACATAAAAAGTTTAAGATTTTGTTGGACACAGGAGCGCAAGTGTCAGTGGCTACTAAGAATATAATGGGATGAAGGAAGTTAGACCCACCACGTTACAGGTTGTGTGGATTGGGGTATAAGGTGGTCACGCCTTTGGTGTCTGTGACAGTTGACTTTCGCATGGGGAAAGTCAGATTTAATGCATGCATGGAGGTAGTACCATGGGTAAGCAAGGGCTACGACATGATCCTAGGAGTAGATTTCGTGCATCAGCATCATGCCAAAATTGATCTTGGACAGCCAACTGTGGAACTTACAGGAATTTTATTTCTGCTAGGGGAAACTTGTCAATGCAGAGCTGTCGCGAGTGGGAGTTCAACGTATTAAACCAATTGAACCGCGTACATTAGCATTAAGGCTTAATTCGCACGAGTGTGTGTCTAGAGACACCGGGAAGTCGCTTTGGGTAAGTGTGGTGTCGAACTTACCTATGGGTGCTGTATGTGTTATTGAAACATTGGAGGATAATGAAGTTTTAGGTCCATTGGGTTGCTTTGTGAAACTTGGTGTTGTACGCGTACAGGAGGGGAACGACGGGCGAGTAGTTCGCGTGAACGTGGATAATTTTAGCGCTGTAGACGCGGAGCAAAGGATTTTTAGTATCAAATTTGGATGTGCCAGATGAAGACTGGTGCTCGAGAGGTAGGCGAAGCGATCAACCACTAACTGTCGATAGAACTGCATTGCGTGACAAAAATGAAGCATTTGAGAGGAGGAGAAAGAGCATATGGAAGAATTATTGTGGGAACTTAAGGTTTTGTTTTTTCCACAAGGGCCGTTACCAGCAACTCCAGTAGTTCAACATAGGATACCAACAGGGAATGAAGCACCTGTTAACATTAAACCATACAAGATACCGAGGCATTTGCAGGCGATTGTGGAGGATTTCATTGATCAGCAGCTTGCTGACGGTATTATAGAGCATAGTAATAGTTGCTGGGAAGCGGGCATTGTCGTTCTGCCTAAAAAATCCACGGATGCAACTAAAAAATACAGGTTCTGGTGTGACTACTCGGTACCTCAATAAGACAGTAACGGACGCTTACCCCATTCCAAACATATCGGGGACTTTGGATCACTTAGGACAGTGCCAGTACTTTTCTACGATGGATTTGACAAGTGGTTATCAGTAGTTAGAGGTGGCTCCAGAGGACTGTCCAAAGCTGCCTCCTCTACACCCGGAGGCCATTACCAGTACATTAGAATGCCATTCGGTTTAAAAAACGCTCCGGCAACCTTTCAGAGGTTGCAAGACAGTGTCTTGAGGGGTTTGAAACCATGCAGTGTCTGGTCTATTTGGATGACAGTGTTTTCAGGTAGTATCGAGCAACATAGGCAGCTGTTAAGGGAAGTCTTTACGAGGTTAAGAACAGCCCGTTTGGCGTTAAGCCTGGAGAAGTGTCATTTTGCATTAGAAGAAGTAAAATATTTGGGTCATATTATCAGTAAGGACGGAGTGCGAACAGATCCGAGGTTGGTACAGGTTGTAAGGGATTTTCGGGAACCGAAAACGGTTAAGGAAAGTGCAGTCATTCATCGGACTTTGCAATTTCTATCGAAAGTTCGTGAAGGGTTTTGCTTATTTAGCACAGCCGTTGACGCGATTGTTACGGAAAGGTGTGAAATTTGAGTGGACAGAAGAGTTTTAGAAAGCGTTTGACAAACTGAAAGAAGCGTTAACACCGAGTCCGTTTCTTGTGTTTCCAGATTCCGAAAAGGAGATTATACTAGCATGCAATGCATCGAATCTAGCGTTAGGGTGTGTTCTTAGTCAGGAAACTGATGGGAAAGAACATCCTGTAGCCTACGCGTCTAGGCAATTTAATGCAGCATAGAAGAATTATTCAACAACAGAGAGGGAGATGCTTAGCGTAATCTCTAGAAACATTTTCAATGTTATTTATATGGGAGGAGACTTCGGGTAGTGACAAATCGTTCTGCATTGAAGTGGTTGTTGGGGTTGAACAATCCGTCCACTAGACTGGCTAGATGGGCTGTGAGGCTTAGTGAATTTGACTACGAGGTGGTGCACTAGCCTGGGAAGAAGCACGGTAATGCGGATGCACTAAGCAGGAAGGTGGCAAAAGTAGAAGTCATAGGTTATGACTTAGCAATATGGCAAAAATTACAGGACGCAGACAACGATTGTAAATTGTATCTGCCACAGTCACAGTTTAATGTGTACGACGGTCTTCTGTACAGGGAAACGAAGTTAGGGCCAAGGGTAGTAGTGCAAACGAAGTTGAGGGATGAGATTTTAAAGGAAGCACTTGATGAAGTGTTATCCGGCCGTGGAGGGTGTAGAGCGACGAATAGGAGAGTGGCGGAGATGTGTTGGTGGAGAGGAAGTAAAGGATATGTGGATCAGTATGTCAAAATTGTATACCATGTGCGCAGAGAGCAGATTTGAGTCGGAAACTGCTACAGCTACAACGATTACCGGAAGTACCATGTCCATTCTCTTTGCTCGGGATTGATGTCTTAGGACCTTTTAGGCGAACACCATCGGGGAACACATTCGTTCTCACAATAATAGACCACTTTTCGAGGTATGTGGAGATGGTGGCTATGCCAAATCAACAGGCAGCAATGGTCGCGTAAGCTTTAGTGAATAACTGGATTTTGAAGTTTGCTGTACCAGAGACAATAATTACTGACCAAGGGAACAACTTCATGTCTGATTTAACGAAGGGGCTGTGTTAATTGTTGAAAGTACAGAAGTTGAGGACGAGCGTGTTGCATCCACAGGCGAACGGAAGGACAGAACGGGTACACAGAACAATCGAGAAGATGCTGAGTTTTTATGTGGATCGTCATCACCATCAGTGGGAAGAATGTTTGAGGCATATTGTATGCTGATACAATGCTGAAGTCCTTACGAATACCGGTTTGACTCCATGTGAGGTAGTATACGGGCGAAAAATGCAATCCCCGTTTGATTTAGTGAAGCTACAGAAAGGAAGGACGGGTGAATCTGTACATCAATTCACAAGGACAATTCGGGATGTCTGGAAACTGTTACAAAAGGCGAATACAAAGGCTTTTGAAAGGCAGGAAGACGCAGTAAAGCGGAAAAGAAGTTTACCGCAGTATAATGTGGGACAATGGTTAATGCTGTCCAGCCCCTACACGCAAAAAGGGAAAACTAAGAAGTTCCTCACGAGGTATCAAGGACCATACCAAGTTGTTGAAACCACATCCCCATTAATGTTAAGCTTCAGCTGCCAACGTGAACAACGAAATTACACATTGGGATGTTAGGGCCATTTAAGGGTTGCCCAGATGTGATTCCAGGCACGTCACAGAAAGGAAAGAGGAAGAAAGAGTGAAGAGAGGTGCTAAACACAGAAAACCAGGAAGATACAGTGCAGCATGAAGTACCGTATGCTTTGAGACCCAGATAGCAGTAGAGTATTTATAGTTTTTGTTTTCTTGTTACGTATCATTGGTTGTGCATAGATTCATTAGGCATTGTATTTTGTATGGGTTTTCGAGTATCATGGGTTTGCTAGGGGCAGCAGTCCTTTTAAAGAGGGAGGAAGGGTGATGGTGATCCCTGTCCTGAGGTCACTGAAAAGGGAAGTGTAGTGTTTGACGTATGTGGAGTGTTATTGGAGGAGAAATCGAAGGCAGTTCTGGAGAAATAAATGCGTCGGCGTAAATTTTGCGGCAAAGCCGTGATAACTGTGTTGTATGATGTCAGAGTCGTACGATTTCCAGTTTAAATTTTTATTTATCGACAGTTCTGGGTCAGGACAGTTATTTATTCCACCAGTTCATATAATGTAAATTTAAAGATGAAAGTAT
Source organism: Schistocerca nitens (assembly GCF_023898315.1). NCBI lineage: Eukaryota > Metazoa > Arthropoda > Insecta > Orthoptera > Acrididae > Schistocerca > Schistocerca nitens. The sequence continues at coordinate 571,619,159 of NC_064618.1, read as the reverse complement.
TCACACAATCGGTGTTGAGTTTGTATCAAAAATAGCGAATGTTGGAGGAAAATCTGTGAAGCTACAAATATGGGACACGTGCACAGTGCAGTTATTTTTAGCCAGGGGGAAAGGAAAGGAATAGACTGTCCAAGGGACATCGTGGAGCCAAAATTGAGCTTCCAACTGGTCGGGATGCATCGTATCTTCTCCACCTACGACAATTTTGTAGTAGTAACAAGTTGTTTTGAGCAAGGAATGTTTATGGAAGCTAAACGTGTGGAGCTCTAAGGAAGCGGAATTTTAATCAATGGAACTAAGTGTAACGTAATAGGACCAACCTTCCATCTGCCAGCGTCAGTTTCAGGAGTCACACAATTGAATGTTACGCAGCCACAGCTGTACTGGCCAGAAGCAACTTTAGAGTTTCTGCCAAGGCAGAATCTGACCTTGTTAAATCAAACTCTAAAGCCAGGTCTGTTGAGATCCGTAAACCAGTTCATTTTAGAGCAAGAGGGGCGCATATCAGCCGAACAGCTTGTTCAACATGTAGTACAGTATAGGGAAAGGCAATGGCAAATACCGATCATTTTGAGCACCTCTGTGCCAAGTGTCATCGCAGCCTTAGCTTTGTTGTGTGTTTTCTTTCTGATCAGGCGGAGAGCCCGTTCCCAGAGGAATCGGGGGCTAGTCCAAGTCCCATAAGATTGGATACCGAGGGCGCAGGTATGGGGTTGAACGAGCGTCAGCGGAGTGGTCATCTATTAAGTATGTTTTTATGCTTTTCCCTTCATGTCATGTGCTTAGGAGCACTAGACCACGTCTTTCTAATAGTAAGTATGTCATAAGTGCCAATCCAAACAAGTTTAAGAGTTAGTTAAAGGATGGCCCAGAGGCGGGGTCTTTCCGAAGAGGGTAATAATGTAGCGGCACCGCCGTTTAGGATAGTGAAAGTTAGTTTTGTGTGATATTTGGAGCACGAGTTACGGCCAGGTAGGGGCCGGATTGCAGCAAGTTATGCAAACCAGCTGTTGTGAAGGCAAATAGAGGCCACAAGGGCGTAGAACCGCCGGAGAGGGCGCGCACACAGCAGTTTCCATGGCGCAAGTCACAGGCAGAAGAGGGCTACTGGCCAACCCAAGTGTTATACATACGTGGCGCACAGCAGCGCGCTTGGCAAAACAGAGGCGCTTAGTCATTTTCTAAATGGGGCACCAGCGTCCGAGACCACGTCGTTGGTTCGACCCTCTGAGGCCGACACGGGGTCCACAGCCAGACAGGGCACGCCACTCTTCGGCTCGCTACCGCGAGCAGTCCTCTCGGCTCCTGGCACACGCTGGAGACTTCCCGAGGCGTGGGCCGTAGATTCGGACGCCGGATCACGGGCGGACACTGCCGCTGCATTCTCAGCTACGCCAGCAAGGAAGAAGCAGCAGCGGGGCCGGCCTACGGCTCCCAGCGGAGCAGGGCAGAAACAACGAGGACGGTGGCCACTAAGTCGGCTGCTGGTGCAGCCATCCTGACATCATCGGAACTCAACGGGCCAGCCAGGGCAGTCACGAGACAGCATTGCATTGCACAGGCCGATGGGGTGCTTCCTCAGCATTGTGGGGCCCTGTGACGCAGACCGGGGTGAACGGAGCACTGTAGTGGAAGCAAATTGATCATTTGGAAACTTCTCACCGAGTTCTAATATGGCACCTCCTGGCACCCACCTACTACGATATGTGCGTATCTTATCCCACCACTTCTGACCACGGTGTCGTTGCATTTCATTCCAATCTGTTCCCGAACCCATTTGAATAATTTACTATAGAAACAGCACCTCACTTTTTGACAGTTATATTTTCTTTATTCTAGAGAGAATACATACAGTTTTATGTAGAAAGAAGACCTCTACAATATAACACTGACCTAAAAGATGTAAAATTTCAGTTTATTCCAGAAACAACCCTTCTTCTGGAGATCTGTTGTTCCTGCTATGTGTGAATGTTGGTCACGTGGTCCGCCACTAACATCCTTTGAATGTTGACGGAAGCATGGCGTCTGACACTAAGGAAACTTTTGTTTGAAGTGAAAAAAACGTCGAAGGGAAGTTCAAAATATCAAGCACAAACGAGAACATTTGTGCAATAGCAAGAGCAGAGGGTTCACAACACATCAAATATATTAAGGTTTCCATAAATGCATGCAGCATTACATATGTTTTAAATTCAGGAACACGTCAGGTAAGGGCTAAAGCATAGAAATATCGTGGTGTGACAAAAGCTGACTTTCGGTATTTGACATCATTTTTACTATCTCAAAAGACTCCAAAGGAAATGGGGGACGAAAATACGTCAGCAAAGGTAGCTCCAGGGCTAGCATGCACATTAGTCAAGGTGCATGTAAGTTCATTTACAACAAAAAAGACATACATAAAGAGATGTATAATATTTGAGTTAGGGGCTTAATATTAAACTAATGACTGGGTCATTAAGTATCCTGGACAATGGGTTTCCTATTCGTTGTACTGCAGTATTTTTAAAAAGCGGTTCAGTCTGTCATTTATGAGGGCACAAACTGATACTTTCTGTACATGTGGGGATTTATCAGTAGAGATTAACACTCCATCGTTGAATGAGTGTGCAATGTGTGTAGCAGCAGTATTATATAGTCCATAGGATGGGTGCAAAAAAGTTCACAAGCAAAATGTTATCATTGAGTAATCCCTGTAGAAAGAGACAATGAAGTTGCTGTAACACTTTGATTATGTGCAGAATCTGCAGCTGTCGGAGGTACCACTATAGGAAGCGTTATACTGCAGCCAACTCACCATAATGTAATATTCTCATCACGAACAATAAGGCAAAATTTTTTTGTGTGTAATGAGGGGGAGGCTAACAGAAGTCCAGATGAAGTTTGCTCTTTTAGACTAAATTAAACGTGAATTACGAATTTCTATTAGGTGCCTACACATTTTGTGATGGGTGTCCAGGTCAGAACGCTTAGTTTCCTTCAAACCCTCGTTACTACTGAAAGTTTACAAAATGTACACCATTATTATCCCGTACGTTGGCAGTCTTTCAGGCCATGTAATCGTTATTTTGAAGGGGACGCTTGGAGCATCAGACAATTTATTCATTGCGTGAATACATAGAATTGAGAGATTTGAACAAAAAACCGATTTACTGTTAATCCTATAGGCAACAGATTTTTTTACTTTCGTAAATGGTGGCCAACATACTTTGAGGAATCTGTTCTTTTAGAGAAGTCATTGGGAAGAAAAGTGAAGAAACATGAAATCTTACAGTCCACGTAAGAGAATTTATCCTCTAGCAACCCCTTTTATCTTATATGATACATCCATTAAAATGATGTTCCTATACAATGTGGGCTGCTTTTTTGTAAAAGCATCAACTGTATGGTATTCGATGCACCCTTCAGAACAAGCAGGCAACCTACTCTTAGTTCTCAGAATGACCACTAGGTGTCAGCAGCAGTCAGTAACAGATTTATTTTGGAAAATTAAGATTGGTGACAAGAAACAAAGGTTAGTACTGTTATTCATCGTTTATTTGCTCCTAAAGCAATACTAAAATTTTGTTAACAGTTCCCGACCATAATTATATCACAGGAAGTGACGTGAAAGACGATTTTAATTCTGAAAAATCATATTTTCGTATATTTGATAAATTGGGTGTCTACATTTCATGCGCCTGTGAGCAAATGGTGGTCGGCTGCATTTTACATTGTTTATTCGTTGTTTCAACGTTTATTTTTAGTGAGCATTTCACAGCTTTAATAATGGAATAGGCATTTCTGATGCTTTCTATACAAATAAAACTTCTCAAGTGTGATTTAAAAATGAAAATCTAAACATTGACACATCTATCTGATTTAGAAATAGCTCATCTTCTGGATGAGGTCTTTGACGCTAATTTTTCTGACGTTGAAACTGATAATGACAGTGATGATGCTGAAGTTCATATCACAACTGACAGCATCTGAAAAAGTTTCAAACAATGGAAGTTCAGTAGTGCGAACACAAGCTCATGAAACTCCAACACCTAGAGATCCAACAACGCTGGCATCACAGAAGAGAGTAGGTTGGATTGGATTGTTTGGGAAGGAGACCAGACAGCGAGGTCATCGGTCTCATCGAATTAGGAAAGGACGGGGAAGGTAGTCGGCCGTGCCCTTTCAAAGAAACCATCCCGGCATTTGCCTGAAGTGATTTAGGGAAATCACGGAAAACCTAAATCAGGATGGCCGGACGCGGGATTGAACCGTCGTCCTCCCGAATGAGAGTCCAACGTGCTAGCCACTGCGCCACCTCGCTCGGTGAGAAGAGAGTAAATGTTTTTAGTAGTTTTAACAGGCATTGTTGCGAAACAACCGTTTTTAAGCAACATTGTTCTTTCAATTTTAGATTTTCGCCCAGTATCTCAACTGCTACGAAGTTAACATCAAGTTTTGAGGAATCTGTTAGGAAACCGTTTGAATATGTTTATGAGTAAATGAAGATTTCTTCAGTAACTAGGCATAAAAAAACATGAAGCATGTTTCATCACAAGGAAAATCTCTCAACACCACCCCAGATGAAATCAACAAATACTGGGCTGCAAGTGTTTTGATTTCACTTCTTGGTCTTCCTGAGCTTAGGGTGTGTTGGGAACAATGTACTAGATATCCAATGGTTGCAGAAACGTCAGCAGAGATCGTTTCTACTGCCTTAGAGTATCTCTCAAGGTTGCTGATAATGAAAAAACTCACAGCTACTGGAAAGTAAGCCCAATGTTGTCAATGATTAGAAAAGCGTTCCTACAACTTCCTCGTCCAAAAATGGTTTCTATTGACGAACAAATGGTGCCATTCCATTGGCAAGTCTGAATGAAACTATGTTACAGGGAAACCTCAACCTGTGGGCCTGAAACTTTGTAATTGCTTCATCAAGTGAACTCCACTTAGATTTTTATGTATGAGCGTGGACAGAGACAAATTCAGGGATGACAGCTATGCCTGAGAAATTAAATGTTGCAGGGAAAGTGGTATTGAAGTTGTCTGAGATATTGCCAGCAGGAACGACTATTTTCATGGATCGATATTTTACTTCTTTGCCTCTTCTGAATTCTCTAATCAATTGCAGAGCAATTCGAGGGTGTAAAACAATTATGACCTCAAGGCCACCAAAAAGCACTGGCTTGAAGAAAGATGGACTTTCAGACGTGTGGGAAGAGGAAGTTTCGACCAAATGGTGAGGAGTTGATGCAATTGCGATCATAAAATGGCACGATAATCGTGCAATTCTTTTGGCTTCTACCTACTGTGGGGTAAATCCTTTGGAAACTTGTCAAAAGTGGAGCATGCAGCAAGGTCAGTTCAGAAAGATTCCTAGTCCTCTTGCTTTTTTTTTTGTGGTTTTAGGGCGCACAACTTCAGTGGTCATTAGCGCCCAGACTACGTTAAGAAGGCACCGCGAGGTACAAGTTTAAAACAACTAAAAGGGAAAACACGATAAAACACAGACTGACAGGCATAGGATTAAAAAAAAAACAGCAGAATCAAATGTCCTTAGAGAGGTGCGTCAAGTTGATAAAACGAAGAACGCGAGCAGCTGCTAATGGGTCATCTGCTAAAATGGCATCTAGAGTACATGGCAGGCCAAGATCAAGACGCAGTGTGTTAAAATCCGGACAGGACGTTAAAATGTGGCGGACCGTCAGCAATTGCCCACATGGGCAGAACGGCGCCGGCGCAGCCGTCAGCAGATGGCGATGGCTGAACCGGCAGTGTCCAATTCGTAACCGGGCCCAAACGACCTCCTCCCGCCGAGAAGGGCGGGAGGAGGACGTCCAAGCCGCGGGAAGAGGTTTCAAGGCCCGAAGCTTGTTGTCCGAAAGTGCGGCCCAATCGGCATGCCACAGCGATGAAATGCGCCGACAATTTACCCTGCTACAATCCGACGAAGGGACACAACAAGAAGCTGTCCGAGGCTGGAGGACCGCAGCCTTGGCCGCGGCATCTGCAGCTTCGTTCCCAGGGATACCGACATGGCCAGGAACCCACATAAAGATAACCGGAGAACCGACGTCCACCAGCTGCTGAAGAGAGCGTTGGATCCGGTGCACGAAAGGGTGAACCGGATACGGATCACACGCTCTGGATGGCGCTCAGGGGATCGGAGCAGATGACATATGCAGAATGTCGGTGGCGGCAGATGTAAAGAACAGCCTGGTAGAGGGCAAAGAGCTCAGCTGTGAAGACCGAACAATGGCCATGGAGCCGGTATTTGAAACTTTGTGCCCCGACAATAAAGGAACACCCGACCCCGTCATTGGTCTTTGAGCCATCTGTATAAATGAAGGTCATATTAATGAACTTCGAACGAAGTTCGACAAAGCGGGAGTGGTAGACCGAACCGGGGGTAACCTTTGGGAGCGAGCTGAGGTCAAGATGAACGCGAACCTGAGCCTGGAGCCAAGGTGGCGTGTGGCTCTCGCCCACTCGAAAGGTTGCAGGGAGTGAAAAATTAAGGTGTTGAAGGAGGCGACGAAAGCGAACTCCTGGGGGTAGCAGGGCAGAGACATACAAACCGTATTGACGGTCGAGAGAGTCGTCAAAAAAGGAACGATAAGACGGGTGGTCGGGCATTGACAGTAGCCGACAGGCATTCCGACAAAGCAGTATATCGCGCCGGTAGGTGAGTGGCAATTCGCCAGCGTCAGCATGAAGACTCTCTACGGGACTAGTATAAAACGCTCCGATCGCAAGTCGTAAACCCCGATGTTGTATGGAGTTGAGGCGGCGTAAGATGGATGGCCGTGCAGAGGAGTATACGAAGCTCCCATAGTCCAGCTTGGAGCGGACGATCGACCGATATAGGCGAAGGAGGACGGTTCGATCCGCTCCCCACGACATACCACTGAGAACACGGAGGACATTTAAAGAACGGGTACAACGGGCGGCCAAATATGACACATGTGGAGACCAGCTAAGTTTCCTGTCAAAGGTAAGGCCTAAAAATTTGATTGTCTCCACTAGTGGGAGAGCAACGGGACCGAGTCGTAAGGACGGTGGGAGAAACTCTTTGTAGCGCCAGAAGTTAATACAGACCGTCTTCTCGGCAGAAAAACGGAAGCCATTGCCGACACTCCAAGAGTAAAGACGGTCAAGAGAACGCTGAAGACAGCGCTCCAGGACACGTGGACACTGCGCGCTGCAATAGATGGTAAAATCGTCCACGAAAAGGGAGCCTGATACATCAGCTGGGAGGCAATCCATTATTGGATTGATCGCTATGGCGAAGAGAGCGACGCTCAAAACTGAGCCCTGTGGCACCCCATTCTCCTGGCGAAAGGTGTCTGACAGGACAGAACCCACACGTACCCTGAACTGTCGATCCATTAAAAAGGAACGAATAAAAAGAGGGAGGCGACCGCGAAGGCCCCATGTATGCATGGTGCGGAAAATGCCCGCCCTCCGACAGGTGTCGTAAGCCTTCTCCAAATCAAAGAACACAGCCGCGGTCGGGCGCTTCCGCAAGAAGTTATTCATAATGAAGGTCGACAAGGTAACCAGATGGTCAACAGCAGAGCGGCGCCTACGAAATCCACATTGTACATTGGTAAGCAGGCGTCGAGACTCGAGCAGCCAAACCAAACGAGAGTTAACCATTCGCTCCATCACTTTACAGACACAGCTGGTAAGCGAGATGGGTCGATAACTGGAAGGCAAGTGCTTGTCCTTCCCCGGTTTAGGAATCGGGACAACAATAGACTCGCGCCAGCATGCGGGAACATTTCCCTCAATCCAGATGCGATTGTAAGTATGAAGAAGAAAACCTTTACCCGCAGGAGAAAGGTTCTTCAGCATCTGAATATGAATAGAATCAGGCCCTGGAGCGGAGGACCGTGACCGGGCAAGTGCGTTTTCGAGTTCCCGCATGGTGAATGGGGCATTATAACTTTCACGATTCGAGGAGCGGAAGTTAGGTGGCCTAGCCTCCTCTGCCTGTTTGCGGGGGAGGAAGGCAGGGTGGTAATGAGCGGAGCTCGAAACCTCTGCGAAAAAGCGGCCGAAGGCATTGGAGACATCAGGGGCCACAAGGACGTCATTCGCGACCATCAAGCCAGAAACTGGTGAGTGGACCTTAGTGCCAGATAGCCGGCGCAGGCTACCCCAGACAACAGAAGGAGTAAAACTGTTGAAGGTGCTTGTGAAAGCAGCCCAGCTGGCTTTCTTGCTTTCTTTAATAATACGACGACACTGTGCACGTAATCGTTTGTAAGTGATTACTTTCGCCACTGTAGGGTGGCGTTTAAAGGTGCGTAAAGCACGTCTACGAGCACGTAAAGCGTCTCTACATGCTGCGGTCCACCAGGGGACCGGTACGCGACGTGGAGAAGAAGTAAGGTGAGGGATGGAATATTCAGCAGCAGTGAGAATGACTTCCGTGAGGTGTGCGACCTGACGATCGCAGCTGGTGAAGGTTTGATCCTGAAAGGTCGCCCTGGAAGAGAAGAGCCCCCAGTCTGCTTTGGAGATGCTCCAACTAGATGAGCATGGAGAGGGGGTATGCTGCAGGAGATGGATAACACACGGGAAGTGGTCGCTCGAATATGTATCAGGAAGTGCATACCACTCAAACCGGCGTGCAAGTTGGGTAGTACATATAGAGAGGTCTAAATGGGAATAGGTGTGAGATGTGTCCGAGAGAAAAGTAGGGGCGCCAGTATTGAGGCAGACAAGATTGAGCTGGTTGAAAAGGTCTGCTAACAGGGAGCCCCTTGGGCAGGATGCTGGAGAGCCCCAAAGGGGATGGTGGGCATTGAAGTCTCCAGTTAACAAAAATGGTGCAGGTAGCTGAGCAATAAGCTGCATGATGTCTGCCCTGGTAACGGCAGACGACGAGGTAGTGTAAACGGTACAAATGGAAAATGTAAAAGTGGGGAGAGTAATTCGGATGGCAACTGCCTGCAGGCCGGTGTGCAACGTGATGGGATCGTAGTAGATATCATCCCGGACCAGCAACATAACCCCTCCATGGGCCGGAATACCTACCACAGGGGGTAGGTCAAAACGCACAAAGGTGTAGTGTGCCAAGGCAATTTGATCGCATGGGCGTAGCTTCGTTTCCTGGAGAGCTACGACGAGCGGACGGTGCAAGCGGAGCAGCAACTTCAAGTCCTCTCGGTTGGAGCGAATGCTGCGAATATTCCAGTGAATAAGTGCCATCGTAAGAAGAAAAGGAAGATGAAAGAAGGGGTCACCTCGAAGGCCGCTGAGGGCCTGGCTTCGAGCGAGCACTGCCGCCACTATCAGTAGGCGGACAGTCATCGTCCATTGGTTCTATAGGTTCATCGGCCATCTTGGTAAGATGGCCGGGAGGGGGAGCTTCCTCCGCCGGTGAACGGCCAGATGTTCGGCTACCAGCGGTGCGGCCAGGCGAAAAGGATGACGGCCTGGGGCGGCAACCGCTGGGTGGCGCAGGAGAAGAAATGCGCCGTGGCGGAGAAGGAGAACTGTGCTTCCTATGAGCCTTCTTGGAAGGTCGTTTGGTGGAAGTACTGGTCGATGGCTGGGAGGTTGAGGTACGTAGGAAGTCTGCACGGGACGGTTCCTTCTTGAAGGCCCGTGCATCTGACTTCTGGGTCTTCGTCTTGGCAGAAGCTGATGAAGGGGCTTGTGTCTGTGGGGTGATGGGAGGAGGAGGGGACGACGACCGCGCGATCTTAGCACTGGCCGAACGGACGACCGTGGTGCTGAAGGTCAGATCGCATGTCTGGGTTGCCACCTCCCTGGTAGTCCGAGGAGAGGCGAGGACAGTACTGTATTTCCCCGCTGGGAGCAGCGTGGGCTTCCTACTAGCAAACAGCTTGCGAGCAGCCGAGGTGGACACTTTCTCTTTGACCCGAATTTCTTGGATACAGCGTTCTTCCTTATAGATGGGACAGTCGCGGGAGGACGCTGCATGGTCATCCTGACAGTTCACACAACGAGGAGACGGAGGTGGACAGTCACCCTCATGGGCATCCCTGCCACAAGCGACACATTTAGCCGCATTGGAACAAGACTGGCGAGTGTGATTAAAACGCTGACACTGGTAGCAGCGCGTAGGTGTCGGGACATAGGGGCGAACAGAAATAACCTCGTAGCCCGCTTTGATGCGCGATGGCAGCTGAACACTATCGAAGGTCAAGAAAAGTGTCCGGGTCGGTACAAGGTCATTGTTGACCTTTTTCATGACCCTATGGACAGCCGTCACGCCCTGCTCAGCGAGGAAAGAATCTTCTCGTCAGTCAATCCGTCGAGGGATCTAGTATAGACCACACCACGAGACGAATTCAAAGTTCGGTGAGCCTCCACCCGGACAGGGAGCGTGTACAGGAGTGTGGCTCGAAGCAGTTTCTGTGCCTGAAAGGCGCTCTCAGTTTCTAGTAACAAGGTACCATTAGGCAACCTGGTACACGACTTGACAGATCCGGCTATGGCATCCACGCCCTTCTGGATAACGAAAGGGTTGACAGAGGAGAAATCCTTTCCGTCCTCAGATCAAGAAACGACGAGGAACTGTGGGGCAGGCGGTAGTACTTTTGTCACTGGTGGTTGGTCATGTTTCCGTTTGTGGGCAGAAGTCGAGAGATAAGAAGAAGAATCCATTGCGGAGGAATCCCCCATGATTGCCAGCGTCTCCGATGGTGCGCTCCTTCCTTATGGGGACCCACTCAGAGGGCACTCCCGCCTTAGGTGAATGTTTACACATCAAGTCACACATCCCGAGAAACAGACAGAGGGACCAATCGGCATGGTCAGAAGGTATCAGCTCAGGCAATCACCCCTCCCCGGGCCTGGCCTTTACCAGGGGGTACGTGCGTGCCTTACTTGGCTACCCAGGGTGGGGAATTACGCGTTACCCCGTCACCGGCTACGCGTACGAACGCGTGGGTCGGCCTTCAGGCGCGCACAGGGAGGAAGGAAGAAGAGGAAAAGGGAGAGAGAGAGGACAGACTGTCTCAAACGCCGAGACGGAGGCAACGAGAAGGAGGCAACGAGAAGGAGGCAACGAGAAGGAGGCAACGAGAAGGAGGCAACGAGAAGGAGGCAACGAGAAGGAGGCAACGAGAAGGAGGCAACGAGAAGGAGGCAACGAGAAGAGGGCAACGAGAAGAGGGCAACGAGAAGAGGGCAACGAGAAGAGGGCAACGAGAAGAGGGCAACGAGAAGAGGGCAACGAGAAGAGGGCAACGAGAAGAGGGCAACGAGAAGAGGGCAACGAGAAGAGGGCAACGAGAAGAGGGCAACGAGAAGAGGGCAACGAGAAGAGGGCAACGAGAAGAGGGCAACGAGAAGAGGGCAACGAGAAGAGGGCAACGAGAAGAGGGCAACGAGAAGAGGGCAACGAGAAGAGGGCAACGAGAAGAGGGCAACGAGAAGAGGGCAACGAGAAGAGGGCAACGAGAAGAGGGCAACGAGAAGAGGGCAACGAGAAGAGGGCAACGAGAAGAGGGCAACGAGAAGAGGGCAACGAGAAGAGGGCAACGAGAAGAGGGCAACGAGAAGAAGGCAACGAGAAGAAGGCAACGAGAAGAAGGCAACGAGAAGAAGGCAACGAGAAGAAGGCAACGAGAAGAAGGCAACGAGAAGAAGGCAACGAGAAGAAGGCAACGAGAAGAAGGCAACGAGAAGAAGGCAACGAGAAGAAGGCAACGAGAAGAAGGCAACGAGAAGAAGGCAACGAGAAGAAGGCAACGAGAAGAAGGCAACGAGAAGAAGGCAACGAGAAGAAGGCAACGAGAAGAAGGCAACGAGAAGAAGGCAACGAGAAGAAGGCAACGAGAAGAAGGCAACGAGAAGAAGGCAACGAGAAGAAGGCAACGAGAAGAAGGCAACGAGAAGAAGGCAACGAGAAGAAGGCAACGAGAAGAAGGCAACGAGAAGAAGGCAACGAGAAGAAGGCAACGAGAAGAAGGCAACGAGAAGAAGGCAACGAGAAGAAGGCAACGAGAAGAAGGCAACGAGAAGAAGGCAACGAGAAGAAGGCAACGAGAAGAAGGCAACGAGAAGAAGGCAACGAGAAGAAGGCAACGAGAAGAAGGCAACGAGAAGAAGGCAACGAGAAGAAGGCAACGAGAAGAAGGCAACGAGAAGAAGGCAACGAGAAGAAGGCAACGAGAAGAAGGCAACGAGAAGAAGGCAACGAGAAGAAGGCAACGAGAAGAAGGCAACGAGAAGAAGGCAACGAGAAGAAGGCAACGAGAAGAAGGCAACGAGAAGAAGGCAACGAGAAGAAGGCAACGAGAAGAAGGCAACGAGAAGAAGGCAACGAGAAGAAGGCAACGAGAAGAAGGCAACGAGAAGAAGGCAACGAGAAGAAGGCAACGAGAAGAAGGCAACGAGAAGAAGGCAACGAGAAGAAGGCAACGAGAAGAAGGCAACGAGAAGAAGGCAACGAGAAGAAGGCAACGAGAAGAAGGCAACGAGAAGAAGGCAACGAGAAGAAGGCAACGAGAAGAAGGCAACGAGAAGAAGGCAACGAGAAGAAGGCAACGAGAAGAAGGCAACGAGAAGAAGGCAACGAGAAGAAGGCAACGAGAAGAAGGCAACGAGAAGAAGGCAACGAGAAGAAGGCAACGAGAAGAAGGCAACGAGAAGAAGGCAACGAGAAGAAGGCAACGAGAAGAAGGCAACGAGAAGAAGGCAACGAGAAGAAGGCAACGAGAAGAAGGCAACGAGAAGAAGGCAACGAGAAGAAGGCAACGAGAAGAAGGCAACGAGAAGAAGGCAAGGAGAAGAAGGCAAGGAGAAGAAGGCAAGGAGAAGAAGGCAAGGAGAAGAAGGCAAGGAGAAGAAGGCAAGGAGAAGAAGGCAAGGAGAAGAAGGCAAGGAGAAGAAGGCAAGGAGAAGAAGGCAAGGAGAAGAAGGCAAGGAGAAGAAGGCAAGGAGAAGAAGGCAAGGAGAAGAAGGCAAGGAGAAGAAGGCAAGGAGAAGAAGGCAAGGAGAAGAAGGCAAGGAGAAGAAGGCAAGGAGAAGAAGGCAAGGAGAAGAAGGCAAGGAGAAGAAGGCAAGGAGAAGAAGGCAAGGAGAAGAAGGCAACGAGAAGAAGGCAACGAGAAGAAGGCAACGAGAAGAAGGCAACGAGAAGAAGGCAACGAGAAGAAGGCAACGAGAAGAAGGCAACGAGAAGAAGGCAACGAGAAGAAGGCAACGAGAAGAAGGCAAGGAGAAGAAGGCAAGGAGAAGAAGGCAAGGAGAAGAAGGCAAGGAGAAGAAGGCAAGGAGAAGAAGGCAAGGAGAAGAAGGCAAGGAGAAGAAGGCAAGGAGAAGAAGGCAAGGAGAAGAAGGCAAGGAGAAGAAGGCAAGGAGAAGAAGGCAAGGAGAAGAAGGCAAGGAGAAGAAGGCAAGGAGAAGAAGGCAAGGAGAAGAAGGCAAGGAGAAGAAGGCAAGGAGAAGAAGGCAAGGAGAAGAAGGCAAGGAGAAGAAGGCAAGGAGAAGAAGGCAAGGAGAAGAAGGCAAGGAGAAGAAGGCAAGGAGAAGAAGGCAAGGAGAAGAAGGCAAGGAGAAGAAGGCAAGGAGAAGAAGGCAAGGAGAAGAAGGCAAGGAGAAGAAGGCAAGGAGAAGAAGGCAAGGAGAAGAAGGCAAGGAGAAGAAGGCAAGGAGAAGAAGGCAAGGAGAAGAAGGCAAGGAGAAGAAGGCAAGGAGAAGAAGGCAAGGAGAAGAAGGCAAGGAGAAGAAGGCAAGGAGAAGAAGGCAAGGAGAAGAAGGCAAGGAGAAGAAGGCAAGGAGAAGAAGGCAAGGAGAAGAAGGCAAGGAGAAGAAGGCAAGGAGAAGAAGGCAAGGAGAAGAAGGCAAGGAGAAGAAGGCAAGGAGAAGAAGGCAAGGAGAAGAAGGCAAGGAGAAGAAGGCAAGGAGAAGAAGGCAAGGAGAAGAAGGCAAGGAGAAGAAGGCAAGGAGAAGAAGGCAAGGAGAAGAAGGCAAGGAGAAGAAGGCAAGGAGAAGAAGGCAAGGGAAAGAGTAAGGAAGACAGTGAGATGGAGAAGAACAAAGAAAGGAACCAACCAAAGGAAGGAAGAAACGAGAAGTGAAAAAGCAAAATGACCGCAAATAGAGGTCGTGGAACCGTCCGTCTCCGGACGCAGGCGCTAACTACCCCCTTGAGGGGGAAGGACTCCTTTTAGTCGCCTCTTACGACAGGCAGGAAGACCTCAGGCCTATTCTAACCCCCGGACCCGCAGGGGGAGTCCTTTTGCTGTAAAGATGTGGAACTCACTTGGTCAGTATGGATCTTACGGACAGGGTCATTAGAAAATATGCCACGAGAGGTAGAACGAAGAATAGGACAGTAATGGTACTGCACCATTTCTTTGGTTTTGCTATTGCTGTATCAATGAATACAAGAATGCTGCACTTTAAGAGAAGTTTCTCCTCCAAGATGTATATTCAGCACCGCCGGAAGAAACAAAAACAACCTAGGTAGATATGAAAATGAAGATGATTAAGAGGAAAGTGAAGAAAGAGAGGACAATTTAAAGAGAAGAATAGTTCAGCCAGTATCACCAATGGCCAAAAGATACAAATGTGCTTTGCAGATGCGAAAAATGGGCACCGAAGAAGAAAACGCAGATGAACAGATTGTTCAAAGCTAACGAAAGTGAGATGTTTTGAATGTACGGCGTTTTTGTGCTTTACTTCAGAAAGAAACTGTTTCAGAAAGTTTCATGCTTAATAAAAACATCGTGCAACATTTTTAAAAAATTGTAAAAATGTTTTTGTAATTTTTATTTATTCTGTTTTTAACTATTTATATTCCAACAAGTTATTATACAATTTTAACAATTGTAAATTTTATAGCATGAGGAGGAATGTATGTCACGCAAATAAGCAAAAATTAAGTAACATTTATTTCTACACTGTCTGGCAGATTGTCGCCTTGTTAGCAACATGATGCTGCTCATCTAGACCATTCCTGACAAGCCTCAAACTTCAGCGTACTCTTTATCTGGCCCTTACGAAAGCACTGTTCGGTTTTGCATTGTCAGATTTATTGGATGTCCTGAAGGATGTTGTGCCAGATTCCGATTAATTAGCGCGTTATATCGTCAAAATCGCGAGCTGGTTTGGAGGTCTTTCTCATAATGTTGCATACTTTCTTAATTGGGGGCCAATCCGGCGACCTTGCTGGCCATGGTAGGGTTCGACAAGCTCGAAGACCAGCAGTAGAAGTCTCGCCATGTGCAGGGGGCATTATGTTGCTGAAATGCAAGCCCAGGATGGCTTGCCTTTGAGGACAACAAAAGAGGTCGAGAAAGTCTTCGATGTACTGCTGTCCTTTAATAGTGTCGAGTTTGACAAAGAGGTCCTACTACAAAAAACAGAAATGGCACGCCAAACCATCACCCCTGGCGATGGAAAGGTTGGCGGATGACATGTTAGTATCTCACTGCTGTCCAGTGTCTCCAGAGACGTCTTCGGCCAGGAACCTCAGTGACTGGTGTTTAAGTATCTTCGCTGACAAGTCCCGCTTCCAACTGAGCCCCAATGACCAGCAAAGGCGTGTTTTTTTGTTATGGTTTTAGGGCGCAAAACTGCTACGGTCATTACCGCCCGGTCTGTGACTTAGGAAAACGTAAAAAAACTAATCTGGAAACCAGCAGCAATGGGAACAAAAATAAAAAAATTCTATAAACTAAAAAAAGGAAAGCTTAAAAAACCACTATAGAAGGGGGTTGGTTGTCCCCAAAAAGAGCTTCAAATGACTGACGTCATCTCACTGGCACTAATAAACTGCGTAACGCGATCGGCTGAGCGCGTGTCATCTGCTAAAATGGAAGATATATCAGGCGACAGCTGTAAACGGGCGCGTAACGGAGTAAAATAGGGGCACTCAATTAAAAGGTGTCTTACCGTCGACAGCTGAGAGCAATGGGGACAGAGTGGGGGAGGATCGCCGCTTAAAAGATGACGATGGATAAAAAGACAGTGCCCTATCCGGAGTCTAGTTAAAATTACCTCCTCCCGACGACGCGTTCGGGAGGAAGAGGTCCAACCACAAGGAAGAGCTTTCACGTCCCGCAATTTATTATGGGGAAGCGACGACAAATGTGCGTGCCATAAAAAAGCAACATGACATAAAACACTCCGTAGATCGGCGAAGGGAATCATGCGAATAGCTGGGCGAAGAAGAGAGACTGCAGCCTTGGCCGCTATATCGGCCGCCTCATTTCCGCAGATACCAACGTGTCCTGTGATCCAGAGGAACGCCACAGAGACGACCCCCAAGTGGAGCAAGTAGAGGCTGTCCTGAATCCGGTGGACCAGATGGTGAACAGGGTAGAGAGCTTGGAGACTGAGGAAAGAGCTGAGGGAATCTGAACGGATAACACTGTATCCGCTGATGGCGACGGAGGTATTGGACAGCCTGGAGAACAGCATAAAGCTCCGCAGTATAAACCGAACACTGGTCGGGAAGCCGAAATCGATATGGGGTGTCGCCAACAATATAGGCACTCCCTACACCAAACGATGTTTATGAGCCATCAGTGTTAATAAACGTGGCTTCCTTCATTTATGGACAGAGCAGCAAATGCCCGACGATAAACAAGTGATGGGGTACCATCCTTGGGAACCTGACAAAGGTCACGGAGCAGGCAGGTCCGGGGACGAGCCAAGGCGGTGCTGTACCCCAAGTTGTCAAGAAAGTTTTAGGAAAGCGGAAGGAAAGAGAATGGAGCAGTTGACGGAAGCGGACTCCCGGTGGTAGTAGGGAGGAAGGGTGGCCTGCATACCCTAAATCCAACGAGGCGTCGAAAAAAATGTCATGGGCCGGATTAGCAGGCATGGAAGACAGATGGCTAGCATAACGACTCAAGGACAGCTCGCCGATTGGACAGCGGAGGTTCAGCAGTCTCAACATAAAGGCTTTCCACAGGGGTGGTGTAAAAAGCTATAGACACTAAACGTAATCCACGGTGGTGATTAGAGTCGAGACGCCGAAGAATAGACGGCCGAGCAGAGGAGTAAACTATGTTTCCGCAGTCCAACTTCGAGCGCACTAAGGCGCGATAGAGGCGGAGAAGGACCACTCGGTCCGCTCCCCAGGAGGTACCATTCAGGACATGGAGGGTGTTGAGGGATCGCAGACAGCGAGCCGAAAGATAGGAAACGTGGGAGGACCAGCACAGTTTTCTGTCAAAGACCCAAGAATTTAGCGACGTCCGAAAACGGAAGGTTGACAGGTCCTAGATGTAAGGAGGGTGGAAGAAACTGCTTACGACGCCAAAAATTAACACAAACGGTCTTACTGGGAGAAAAACGGAAGCCGGTTTCGATGCTCCAAGAGTAGAGGCGATCGAGACATCCTTGAAGACGTCGTTCAAGAAGGCTGGTCCGTTGAGAGCTGTAGTAGATCGCAAAATCGTCCACAAAGAGGGAGCCCGAGACATCAGGAAGGAGACAATCCATAATTGGATTTATGGCAATGGCAAACAGTACAACACTTAGCACGGAGCCCTGGGGTACGCCGTTTTCTTGGGAGAAAGTACGGGAGAGAGTATTGTTCACCTGCACTCTAAATGGGCGCTCTGCCATAAATTCGCGAAGAAAAAGGGGTAGCCGACCTCGAAAGCCCCAAGAGAATAGTGTGCGGAGGATGCCTGTCCTCCAACAGGTATCGTACGCTCTCTCCAGATCAAAAAATATTGCTACTGTTTGGCGTTTCCGGAGAATTTTTTTTTTTTGGTGGGGTTTAAGGGCGCTCAACTACTGAGGTCATTAGCGCCCAGTTACAGTTGTTAGAGCACATGGAATCTAGTAAAACTCAAGGGGAGGGGGGGGGGACACCAGAAAGTCCTGACAAAGATGCAGATAAAAGACGTAAAAAAGTTAGATGTCTTTGGACAAGCCAGTCAAAGTTATAAAACGCAGAACACGAGCAGCTGCTCGAGCGTCATCAGCTAAAATATCCGGTAAAGTAGATGGCAGGGACAGGACAACACGAGATTGACTAAAGCGGGGACACGACAATAAAACATGGCGCACTGTTAATGCTTGACCACAAGGGCACTGCGGGGCTGGGTCACCGGAGAGCAGGTAGCGGTGGCTAAACCGACAATGCCCAATCCGCAACCTCGTCAGAAGGACCTCTTCTCGCCGAGATGGTCGGGAGGAGGATGTCCAAGCAGTTGGGAGCGGTTTTACTGCCCGGAGCTTGTTTCCTTGGAGGATGACGAAGCATCCCACCACAACGACACAAGCCTCTTACAAACAACCCCACGAACGTCAGAAGACGGGACACAATGGGAGGCTGGCCGAGGCAGGAAGACTGCAGCCTTGGCTGCAGCATCCGCAGCCTCATTCCCAGGCACTCCTACATGTCCGGGAACCCACAGAAAGCTGACAGAAGAACCATTATCAGCGAAAAAATGGAGGGACTGCTGTATCCGTTGCACCAAGGGATGGACCGGATAGGGAGCTCCAAGGCTCTGAAGAGCACTGAGTGAATCAGAGCAGAGTACATACGATGAATGGCGGTGGCGGCGGGCATACTGAACGGCCTGATGTAGAGCAAAAAGCTCGGCCGTAAAGCTGGAACACTGGTCGAGGAGCCGGTATTTAAAGGCGACGGCCCCGACGACAAAGGTACAGCCGACACCATCGTCAGTTTTGGAGCCATCAGTGTAAATAAAGGTGTGACTGGCAAGTCGCACACGAAGTTCGACAAACCGTGAGCAATACACAGCAGCCGGAGTACCCTCCTTCGGGAGCGAGCTGAGGTCGAGATAAATATGAATCGGAACCTGGAGCCAAGGTGGTGTCGGGCTCTCACCCTCTCTGAAGGTGGTAGGGAGGACAAAATCCAATTGTCGAAGCAGGCGACGGAAGGGGACTCCAGGGGGCAGCAGGGCAGACACATACAACCCGTACTGACAGTCGAGAGAATCGGCGAAGAATGACTGATAAGAGGGGTGGTCGGGCATTGACAACAGCCGGCAGGCATACCGACAAAGCAGTACGTCGCTCCGGTAGGTCAATGGTAATTCGGCAGCTGCAGCATAAAGACTCTCGACGGGACTAGTGTAGAATGCTCCGGTCGCAAGTCTTAACCCCCTATGGTGGATGGAGTTGAGACGGCGTAAGAGGGATGGCCGAGCAGACGAATAGACGAGGCTCCCATAATCCAGCTTTGATCGGACTATGGACCGATACAAGCGAAGCAGGACAGTACGATTCGCTCCCCAAGATGAACCACTAAGAACTCGGAGGACATCAAGGGAACGTGTACAACGGGCCACCAAATAAGAGACATGCGGAAACCAACACAGTTTCCTGTCCAGTGAGAGCCCTAGAAACTTAGTTGTTTCCATGAAGAGGAGAACAACGGGACCGAGATGTAAGGATGGCGGAAGGAACGCTTTATATCGCCAAAAGTTGATGCAAACCGTCTTCCCTTCAGAGAACCGGAAGCCATTTGCCACACTCCATGAGTATAGGCTGTCTACAAAACGCTGAAGGCAGCGCTCCAGGAGGGATGTTCGCTGGGCACTGCAGTAGATCGAAGTCATCGACAAAAAGAGAGCCTGAGACATTAGGTGGAATGCAATCCATAATTGGATTGATCGCTATGGCAAAAAGGGCTACGCTCAAGACGGAGCTCTGAGGCACTCCGTTCTCCCGGAGGAAGAAGTCGGACAATACGGAACCCATACGGACCCTAAACTGTCGATCTGTTAAAAAGAAATCAATAAAAAAGGGCAGGCGACCGCGTAGACCCCACCTGTGCATAGTGCGGAAGATACCTCCTCTCCAACAGGTATCATAAGCCTTCTCCAAATCGAAGAACACGGCTACCGTTTGGCGATTTCGCAAAAAGTTGTTCATGATGAATGTCGACAAGGTCACAAGGTGGTCAACAGCGGAGCGGCGGAGACGAAAGCCGCATTGAACATTGGTAAGTAGCCGTCGAGACTCCAGAATCCAAACTAACCGAGCGTTAACCATGCGCTCCATCACTTTACAGAGACAGCTTGTAAGAGAAATGGGGCGGTAACTAGAAGGAAGGTGTCTATCCTTCCCAGGTTTGGGTATAGTAACAACGACGGCGTCACGCCAACGCATGGGGACTTGACCTTCGGTCCAGACGCGAATGTAGGTACGAAGAAGGAAGCTTTTTGCCTGCCGGAGAAAGGTGTGCCAGCATCTGAACGTGAATGGCATCTGGCCCCGGAGCAGAGGACTGGGACAGTGCAAGTGCACGTTCGAGTTCCCGCATAGTAAGAGGGGCATTATAATTTTCCAGAATCAGCGAGTGGAAGGAAGGTCGCCGGCGCAGGCCACCCCAGACGACAGAAGAGGGAGTAAAACTGTTAAAGGAGCTGGTGAAAGAGGCCCAACAAGCTTTTTTGCTGTCTTTGATGACTCTACGGCATTGCGCTCGGAGTCGTTTGTATCCAATACAATTCGCCAACGTAGGATGGCGGCGAAAGGTGCGTAAAGCACGTCGTCGAGCACGGATAGCGTCTCTACAAGCCTCATTCCACCAGGGGACGGAAACGCGACGTGAAGAAGAGGTAGTACGAGGAATGGAACGTTCGGCAGTATTGATGATAACAGCCGTGAGGTATTCGACCTGTCTGTCACAACTGAGAAAATCGTGGTCTCCGGAAAGGTCGCCAGGGAGGAGTAAAGTCGCCACTCAGCTTTCGGTATGTTCCAGCTCGAAGGACGTGGGGATGGGGTGTGGTGCAGGAGACGAACGACACAGGGGAAGTGGTCGCTCGAATATGTGTCCGAAAGGACATACCACTCGAACCGACGGACAAGAGTGGTAGAACAGATCAAGAGGTCCAAGTGGGATTAGGTATGTGTAGAGTCCGAGAGGAAAGTCGGGGCGCCAGTATTGAGGCAGGCAAGATTGGGATGGTTGAAGACATCCGCCAAGAGGGAGCCTCTCTGACAGGATGCAGGAGAGCCCCAAAGGAGATGATGGGCATTGAAGTCGCCAAACAATAAAAGCGGCGGAGGAAGCTGAACAATCAGGTGCATCATGTCAGCCCGACTAACTGCGGATGACGATGGAGTGTAGATGGTACAAACAGAAAAAGTAAAGGCAGAAAGAGTAATATGGACAGCTAGTGCTTGGAGTGGGGTGGTCAATGGGATGGGATGTTAACAGACATCGTCCCGAACGAGCAACATGACCCCACCATGAGCTGGAATACCATCCGCAGGGGTGAGGTCAGACCGCTCCGAGGTATAGTGGGTAAAAGCAATACTTTCAGTTGGGCGCAACTTGGTTTCCTGGAGACCAAGGACGGGCGGACAGTGCAGGCGGAGGAGCAGTTGTAATTCCTCCCCATTAGATCGAATACCTCTTATGTTCCAATGTAACAAAGCCATCGCTAGTCAGAAAAAAAAAGGGGGAACGAAACGGGTGAAGAGCGGGTCACCTCGACAGCCGCGGAGGGCCAGGTTTCGAGGGAACAACGCTACAACTGGCGGGAGGCGGATCCTGTTCCATCGAGTCATCGCCAGCTGCGGCCACTTTCCCGGGTTGCGGAGGAGGGGCAGCATCATTCGCCGATGAGAGGCCAGCTGAGCGCCTGCCAGCAGAGCGTCCCGGCGAAACTGAGGACGGCCGGGAGCATCGACTCGCGGATGGAGCATCAGACGAAACGCGCCGGGGTGGAGAGGGGAATAAAGACTTCTTGTTGGAGGCCTTTTTGGAAGTCTGATGAGGCACGGAGATGGTGGTCAGGACCCGAAGAAGGTCCTCACGCGCAGGGTCCGTTTTGGAACGCCGGACCTCGGAAGCCGGGGTCCAGATCGTTTCCCCGATGGACGCCTGAGAAGAGGATCGCTTCTCAGGCGGCGGAGGGGGAGGAGGAGGAAGGGTGGCCCCTGGGGAGAGGGGGCAGGAGCCGCGAGGGAGGAGGATTTGGAAGGGAGGGATTTGGGAGGCAGAGGCATAGACCTCGGTTGGGGTGAGGAGGTGGAGGAGGGACAGGATAGGGGTGAGGATACTGTGGAAGGAGTGGACACGACTGGGGCAAACAAAGTTGTCAACGTCACGAGATGGAGGCGGTCATGTATCTTCCAGGCCTCAGAATAAGAGGGACGATCCAAAGTTTTTAATTCTTGAATCTTCTTCTCCATCTGATACGCGGGGCAGTCCAAAGATCTAGGCGAGTGGTTGCCAGGACAATTGACGCACCGAGGTGGTGGGGTGCATGTATGTTCCTCACGAAGAGGACGTCCACAATCGCCACAAAGGGGCTCAGCCTCACACCGTGACGACATGTGCCCAAAGCGCAAACACCGAAAGCAGCGCATAGGAGGCGGGACGTAAGGTCGCACGTCGCACCGGTAGCATATCACCTTTACCTTCTCCAGGAGAACGTCCCCCTCGAAGGCGAGGATAAAGGCCCCGGTGTCGACGCGACGGTCTTTGGGGCCGCGCTGGACTCGCCGGACGAAATGCACGCCTCGGCGCTCCAGGTTGGCCCTGAGCTCCTCATCAGATTGCAGCAGGAGGTCCCGATGAAAAATAACCCCCTGCGTCCTATTCAGTGCCAGATGCGGGACAATGGACACTGGGATGTCCCCTAGTCGGTCGCACGCCTGGAGCGCCGCCGACTGTGTGGCGGAGGTGGTCTTTATAAGAACGGACCCCGAACGCATCTTACTGAGAGCCTCGATTTACCCGAAGATGTCCTCAATGTGTTGGACAAAGAACATGGGCTTGGAGGTGGCGAACGTCCCCCCCATCGGACCGAGAACAGACTAAATAGCGGGGGAAGCACTTCGCCCCAAGCCGGCTGGCCTGTCCTTCCTCCCAGGGAGTGGCCAAGGGGGAAAGAGCAGGAGTACCAGAGACAGTACCTTTCTTTTTAAAAGACTCGACTGCAGAGCGGCCTGATACATGTTGACGTTTCATCTGCGAAACGTCCGCCCCGATACCACCCACACCGACCAGGGGCTCTCCCTACGGGCGCTACCCAGCCTCAGCAAGGGCCACCTGGCAGGATGACCATTGCCGGGAGTCCTGATGCCCCAAGGAGACTGGCATCTACTCCTTGGCCGACGTGGGGAGGGTACAGCTCAGGTATCGGCAGTACGATCCCTGTGTTGTCAGGGGGCTACAACCTAGACTAGAGGGTACATGATGACCCCACCAGAAAGGGCTGGCTACCGTGCTGGATTTTGGGTGCCATGGGAAGTCCATGATCGTAGGTGCAGATGGGGACGCACTACGGGCGTAACTTGTGCAACCCATCATGCGTTTAGGCCTAATTTGAGGAATAGTGGGTGTGGTTACAACGCCGTTACAATGCTGAGTGCCAAGGTCTTAGTGCACTGAGGACCAGTGATACACCACGTAAGGCGTCCTTCCCCAGAAGGCTCGTACTTCTGTAGAATTTTGAAAAATGGAGGTCAAACCCCAAGGGGGACCATCACATGGAAGGCGGAAACGGTTGAAACTCCTTTTAGTCGCCTCTTACGACAAGCAGGAATACCTCGGGCCTGTTCTTACCCCGGACCCGCAGGGGGACAAGGAACTGTGGCAACGATGGAAGGACTGTCTGTGGCTGAGACTCATTGAACTTACGCTTGTGAGCACACATAGTAGAAGAAGAGGAAACCATTGCCAAAGTATCCCCCATGATTACCGGCGTCTCCGATGGCGCGCTCCTTCCTTGTGGGGGGCCTCTCTGAGGGCACTCCTGCCTTAGGTGATTGTTCACACCTAAGGTCACACCTCCCGAGAAACGGACAGAGGGACCAATCGGCACTTTTGGAAGGTATCAGCTCGGGTAATCACCCCTCCCTGGGCCTGGCCGTTACCAGGGGTACGTACGTGTCGTACCTGTCTACCCGGGGCGGGGAATTACGCGTTACGCCGTCACCGGCTATGCATGGAAACGCGTGGGTCGGCCTTCAGACACGCACAGGGAGGAAAAAAGAGAAAGGGGGGAAAAAACAAAGGGAAAGGAAGGAGAAGTCTCAAACGCCGCAGCGGAGAAAAGGGCAAAGAGAAGAGGTAAGGGAAAGAGTAGGATAAAGGAAGGACGAAGGAAGGACGAAGACTTGCAAGTGGAGAAAGCAAAGAATTTGTTACAGTTTCGAGCGTCCGTCTCCAGATGTAGGCACAAAACGTACTCCCAGAGGGGGAGAAAGGGAAGGAAAGAGGCGGAGGTGGGGGGGGCGAAGATGGGGGATGGGGAAGGATGCGGAAAGGGAAGGTATGCAGTCCGTTAAGGAAGGAAGGCCACATTAGCTCTGGGTCCCTTGTTCACTACGCATACATCCACAAAAGAGTTGTGGACCCCCTGGGGGGGGGGGTAGTGGTGGTGTGGGTGCCACCACAGTGCCTTGGTTCTTGGGGGTCTTTATTTTTAGGTTTGTGACGCTGCTCTGTATGTTTACCTGACTGGGAGGGTTTCACTGATTTAGTCTCACAGACCAAGGAAGGTCTTTAAGCCATATAACCAGCTACCTCTGGTTGCTTCAGCCACTGACATTGTCAGCTTGGCCACTGGTAGGAACCTGGGATGAAAGTGTCTGAAGAGATCCCTTCCTGGAGAGAGAAGCCGAAGAAGATGCTATTCCAGCTGAGAACTGGGAACTGACGTCCACGATGGTTGGGGTAGGGGTGTTACTCCTTGAGTAGGTTGTGCAGGATCAACAGGGAGGAAAGTGCCCCCACCATAAAGTGGGCATGTGGAGTCTGACAGCCTGGACCGTACTGTACACAGTGGAACAGAAGATTGTAGAACCATTGTCTTAGTGGCAGCATAGATTGACATATGCACAGGATGCAGCCTCTCATTTTCTCTTAGCCTCAGTGTAGGTGAGTCAGTCCAGGGCCTTTTATTCCATTATTTTCCTTTCTTTCTGGAGACTCCTGCAGTCTGGCGAGCAAGGCGAATGGTGCTCTCTGTAGTTGACACAGATGGGAGGCAGGGCACAGGGAGTATTGGGATATGAAGGACATCCCATCAGGTGACGCTGGAAGTACAGCAGGAAGACATGGCCAAACTTCCAGCACTTAGATCACTGCATCAGGGGGGGAAGACAATCACCTTGACCTTCTTGAGTAATGTGTCACACTCTAAGGCGAAGATGAGGGCCAAAGTGGCAACCTGATTATCCATCGAATCCCAGTGTGCATGCTGGACGAAATGGACACCTCGCCCCTCTAAAGTGGTGCGCAGCTCATCGCAGACTGAATAAGAAGGTCCCTACAAAATTTGATATCCTGGACCATGTGGGGAGTTAACGGCCAGGCATCAGCAGAGCGATTCCTGTGTGTTCAGGGGGGCTAAAACCAACAGGATACATGGAGACCCCACCACTACAGACTGGCTACCGAACTGGATATCAGGCGCAAACAAGCTAAGAAATCCATTATCGTCGTCAGCGCAGAAAGCGATATGGCACTGAGGATGGAGGAAAATGCACCCAGGAGGGTGACCTCTCCCAACAGCTGGAGAATGAAGGATGCGAGAGGTCTCAGCGTAGGATGGACACTGTGCCACAGAGGCGCCCTTCCCCAATTGGCTCGTTCTTCAGGGAAAGTTCTAAGAATTGAGGTCAAACCCTACAGGGGACCATCACATAAAGGCCGAAACGTGAGAGACTCCTTTAAGTCGCCTCTTACGACAGGCAGGAATACCTCAGTCCTATTCTAATCCCTGGATCCACAGGGGGTACACCCGGGATAGGTGCACTGCTGTCATCAACTGATCAGAGCTTTCTGAGCAGGATTTTTTCATTTTCTTTTTATATTAGGGTTTAACTTACTACGACGTGAATATAGTAAACTGAATCACTTACCTTTGGTAGTTCCTGCGCATGTTTGATGTGTATACCGCCGACCTCCACAACAGCTGGAACAATTGGTCGCGGAGGATTCAAAGATGGGTGTGAATTGACGAAAAGCATACTAGTACTTTTTGCTATTTCTTGTAAAGGAGGGAGGCTGTCGCCAAAGTACTTCCTGACTATCTTATTTGCAGGTTTGTCCATGTACTCGTAAAAAAATAACTTGCTATACGTCACATACCATGCGTTTCTCAGACGCTCAAAGAAGCTCATGTGGTCACTGAGCAGTAGAAACATGTGTGGCAAATACGACGGATTTTCAGGTAAACCAAAACGATCCGGATTCCACGGCATAAAGACAGAAGAAATTAGTCCAATGTTGGGTGTCTGAAATTTGTAGACGAAGGGCAGCATACAGTCAGTCGTGAATGGCTCAGTGAAGATTAAATCGTATTTTTCATTTGACTTCATTAGCTGTTGCATTGGGGGGAACTGCAGCAGCGTATCACACGCATGCACTGTGAGGCTTGCGAGTAGTTTCAATGTTACCAAAGGATCATCTCTACCAAACGTATCGTCCATGGGAATTCCATTCACGACGGAAGGCAGAGAACCGACCAGGCTTATGTCAGTGTAGTTTGGTACAGGCTTAGCTTGAGGGAAGTGGCTGTAGACAAACACCTCGTGGCCTTTGGCAGCGAGCGCCTTCATCACCTCCTCGAACATTATAAAGTGGCTCTTTCCTGGATAATTGAACAGACCCAGAATGCGGGCAGCATTCGATTCTCCATGTAGCACTGCCACTATAATCACCAGGAAAATGTACTGCATCTGCAAAAAAAATATGGATGGCTATAGTAGGAATTCATGTTCAGCTAAAATATCGTCAGTAAAAAGTAAGTCATGTCAAAAGATATCCCTAAATTTTAATTCTTTGCTCAACATACTTTTAGCTTAAGTCACTAACCCCTATCGTGATGGTTTGTGGGGCACACAACTGCGCAGTCATCAGCGCCCATATAAAGTCCTAATCTTTAAACAGTCCAATTTTAGTCACTTTGACGGATGACGACGATTACGGTGATGAACTGGTGAGGGCAACACGAACACCCAGTCCTCGGGCAGAGAGAATCCCCAACCCAGACTAACCCCTGTCTTTGCAATATTTTGCAGGAAGGCGTTGGGTCATGTACCTCACGAAATGGTAATCGATAACGTCGTCTGAGGATAGTCTTCACCTGAAGCGAATTGTTATCTACTCGTTTCTTGGTTGCAGGAAACGAGCGCTAGGTCAGGAAGATGGTGTGACTGTGTTAGTGATTACCCGTTCTGTAAGCAGGAAGGTTTCATTCACTTGTTGTGAATGCTATGTATATATTTTAACCACTTAATTATTAATTATTACTGTCAGCCTTGCTTGTTTGCGACGTGTGTCTAACCACTTCTACTGTTACAGTTATCAGGGCATGCAGCGATCAGTTAATATTGCTTTCGTCACCGAGATCATTAACTAGTTTCTAGCAGTTTTGCTTGGCTGCCAGGGTTTTTACGATGTCCGTATCTTGGGTCTCCCAACACAGAAATGGAAAATATACCCTGGTGTGCAAAACATACCGTCGTAAGAAACTTTCGTATGATTTGTCCCTGCCAGATGACATAGGTAGCTCCACGATACTTGGACCGTACATGGAAAGTGCTGCAGTATAGTACAGAAGGTAACAAAGAAATACGGAATGAACCGTGCGGAAATGACACTTTCATTCAAAGGCAGAAATTACTCTGAAGTCACCGCAATTCACGATGGTGCTATAGACACCACAGAAGACGGGACATAGTTGTTAGGTATATGATCACTGACGGCAGTGCATGCTCGCCAACACGCTCCCATGCTGCCCACAAGTTTGTTATGGAAATCTTGTGGTAGGGCGTTCCATTCCTCCATCAGCGCTGTTGACAACTGCTGGATCATCGTTGGTGCATGAGGACGTTCTGCAACGCATCCCACACGTGATCGATGGCGTTTGAGGAAGGGGCAGGCCAGTTTATTTGCCGAATATCCTCTCGTTCCAAGAGCCTCTACTCATATGCTGTTCTATGTGCCCGAACATTGCCATCCATAGAAATGAACTCAGGACCGAATGGACATCCCCCGGAAGACACACACTTGGTATAGGAGTACAGAGTCACAATGACTATGAATGGTGAGTGTTCAGTTATTAAGGTCAGTACGTCCATGCAACATTATGTCTCGCCACACAGTAGCACTTTGGCCACTAAAACGATCACGTTCGACAATGCTGGACGTATCCTGATATGGTTAGAGATGGGGGCAAGTAATTCACACGGGAACATTGTCGAACATTATCGTTTTGGTGGTCCAAGTGTTTACTGTCACGCGACGCATAATGTTGCATGGATGTACTAACCTCCAGATCTTTAAACATGGTACACAAACCGGTCAACGTTATTTTGGCACGTACTCCTTCCCCACGTCCGTATTTTCATCGGTGCTTCCGGTCCTGTTTGCATTGTTATGGTTCCGCGGCTCAGTTGGCAAAAACGGAGCCCCTCCGATCGCTCTGTTGTCCGTCTGTCGATCCGAGTTTTGAAATCCCCTTTTCTCAGAAACGGTAGAAGTATTAAGTTGAAATTAATGTCACGTACTAAGGTCTTCGGTCCCTTGACGGCCTAATAAACGTTAGCTTGTACGTCAATGCAATCACAAACTATGGCCACCTATTTCACATGTCTTGATGCAATCACACTCAGAAAAACCTTTATGTTACTTCCTATTAATTTAGAATGATGAAATTTGGCAGTAAGTGAGGTTTCACAGTACAAGGTAAGGAAAAAATCGGAAAATTGTTAATTTGTAACTAACATCACACGAAAAGTTTTGTCGTTTGTTATTCGACGGCAGACCTGAAATTAAAACAATCAGCAGTTCTTCGTTCAGTCTTACTGGGTCGCAATGGTGAAAGACGTCAGGCAAGGAATGACTTCAATATTCGTATGACGCGATTCCGAATTTTATCCATCATATATCCAAAGAGCGATTACTGCACGTAAATATGGCGTTTCAAGTTTTATATGGAACACATTAGCAGACTAGTCTGCGAATGCTTGTTTCACATACAACTTTAAAGGCCGTTTCCACGGTCAGTAGACTGGTTAGATCTATTTTGCATGTATGTCCGACAGAACAGTGCATCGTTCTTCTCAATAACAAAAACACTGCAATATCTTATTTATTCGCTGCTATGAGGCAGCATTCCCTGAAAGGGGCTTAGAGAATGTATTTACCAGTACAGACTGTGATGAAGGAACGACGATGTATAGAAGTTTTTGTCTGGTCGCGAATCTTACACTGATAGCCACAGGTGTTACGGCGATCGCTCGAGTAAAGCGGGAAATCTGGATGCTGGTCCCGGTCTGTCATCAATTTTCCATGTCGTCATCCCCTTTTGTAGCTGATAGTTGTTCGTATTCGTAACTGCGAACATATTTCACGGCTGCAGTCGCCGCAGTGCCTCCTCCTTGGGATATGGATTCATGTCCGAAAGAGCATTACGCGTTTCTTCTGAACACACGCACTGCAATATCTTATTTGCAAATGCCTTACCAAGGGCAAAAGGAACCTCTACTGATGTATGAAGAAGAGCGGGAAAGGGAGAGGGGGGGCGCAAAATAATATGGCACTTGTGTAGAAAAAAGTTCTCTAACCAGCTATAGCGTCCCCAGTGAAATACGAAAAAACTTAAAAGCAGTATTTATAAAGAAGCGACATTTAAAAATTGAATATATATTTTATCACGTACCCGTAAAATAATAATTTCTCTGTGTAAGTTTCGAGAGCAAAGAAATATAACAATGATCTAAAGAGACAAGATACGCTCTTTTGTTAATTTTTTAGTCGTCTTCACTTCTCTTGTCTTTGTTGCGTGTAGACTGATATCTTGCGAGTGCTGGCAAATGTAAGCATATTTGTAGTAATTAAGCAGCTAATATATTGATTTAATATCATTGTTCACTTTTGATTTGTAAGAGGTGAACCCGATTTCATCTCCGCCTTCCTTTGAATTAACCTGCATTCAAGTAATTTACAGTTCAACAATCGCAGCGGCCGATGCAGCCAACGACGCCATTACGTGGCGATATTAACTTAAATTTAGCGGTAGCGAAAACCTCGCCCGCTATTAACATAATATACATTTTTCTCCACAGCCGCCCGACGTTGCAGAAAATACGTAGCTTTAAGATTCTTATTTTCAATACAACCAATTCAATGGTTAACGGAGGTAAGAAAAAATACTCTCGCGCGTGTGTGGCCCGCAATTGTAATTAATAACTAAAGATTTTTGCTTTAAAGTGAACTGACTAGCCGAGGAAATTAATATGAAAAGTTTATTCCATTGTTCAACTTATATGCTCATGTTTTAAGATTCAGCGAGTCTAACATTCATTAACGTAACAAATAATTTAAGATTAATATTGTTAAAAAGGAGAACTTCACGAAAGCATTTAATTGTAAATGAAAATAAAATGAAATATTTTGATTAAGGCCCACCACGTAAGTCGGCAACAATCAAAATAATAATATATTAAATTACGACGGCCGACGGACGCGAGACAGCCCTAGTCTCTGAATAGAAGTGTCATTTCTGTTCGTCTCATTGCGTATTTCTTTCAATTACCTTCGGTAGTACAGTAGGATTTATTTCTACAAATGGTCCAAGTTCCGTCGATCTACGTCTCTTGGCAGTGACACCTCATGCCAGAGTTACTTTCGTCCTTTAGTTTTGCAAACTAGTGTATATGGTATATTTCTTGCCAAAAAGTCATTCTGATATGTAAATGTTTTGGCGACATTATGCAAACTGCTCACAGCTTATTGGTCCACTGTCTGATGCGGTTGTCTAGCGCCTGTCACTTCTAGTACTTTTCTGCACTTTAATCGTCACGCCTCATGTTATACGTTCTTTAGCAGCGTAAAAACTGAGCTGCCGCACGTGCTAGTTCTCACAGTCCGTAGCAGACTAAGTTTGCTACAGATGATCAAACAATCATTCGTTTTAGTTGGCTACACTGTGTGCGGCGTGTTTATTTTAAGCA
Source organism: Schistocerca nitens (assembly GCF_023898315.1). Classification (NCBI taxonomy): domain Eukaryota; kingdom Metazoa; phylum Arthropoda; class Insecta; order Orthoptera; family Acrididae; genus Schistocerca; species Schistocerca nitens. Next base: position 571,588,271 of record NC_064618.1, on the reverse strand, counting down.
ACGATGTCCTAAATTAATTACGGATAAAAGTGATGAAGGTAGTACCACACAGCTAAGGGAACTCAATACTGCATGTCTGAATGTATCCAGGCGGAAATGCACACCTGTCGCTGCTGCAGCCATATCTACATCTACATTTATACTCCGCAAGCCACCCAACGGTGTGTGGCGGAGGGCACTTTACGTGCCACTGTACCTCCCTTTCCGTTTCCAGTCGCGTATGGTTCGCGGGAAGAACTGCCGGAAAGCCTCCGTGCGCGCTCGAATCTCTCTAATTTTACATTCGTGATCTCCTCGGGAGGTATAAGTAGGGGGAAGCAATATATTAGATACCTCATCCAGAAACGCACCCTCTCGAAACCTGGCGAGCAAGCTACACCGCGATGCAGAGCGCCTGTCTTGCAGAGTCTGCCACTTGAGTTTGCTAAACATCTCCGTAACGCTATCACGGTTACCAAATAACCCTGTGACGAAACGCACCGCTCTTCTTTGGATCTTCTCTATCTCTTCCGTCAACCCGATCTGGTACGGATCCTACACTGATGAGCAATACTCAAGTATAGGTCGAACGAGTGTTTTGTAAGCCACCTCCTGTTTTGATGGACTACATTTTTTAAGGACTCTGGGCAGAGACGAACGTGATCTTACAACATGGCCCCATAGGGCCGTGGATGCGAAACAGGGGAACAGAGCCAATGTGCACTCCGTGTGCATACCTGGTGGAGTCACTCCAGATGTGGAACGAATCCTTCTGAATGCCATGAAGGGCACAGGGTGCAGCCAACTGATGGGGTACCAATGACGTGTGCCGCTTCGGATCAGAAGAGATTCTCTGATTTCGAGCGGCTAACAGAAGTGGCAAAGGCTGCCAGCCTTGCTTGCTAGATGAAAGTAGAGCTCACCATTTGCGCGAAATCAAGAGGACCGATTGCGGACCTCTGGTACAGGGCCGAGTAGAGGGTCTGTATCAGCGGCTCAGACGGTTCTGCGACCGTGTAGGCTGTAGATTCCTCGACTTGCGCCGTAGGGTGGTGAGGTTTCTAATTCCGCTGAGGTGGCTATACAGATGGCAGGGCTTGTGTGGCGTGGACTATGCTTTCTTTTAGGTTAGAGGGTTCCGGAGAAACAAAAAGGCCTTCAGTCTGTAAGAGTGCAGGTCGAAAAAAAAAGTTCAAATGGCTCTGAGCACTATGGGACTTAACGTCTGAGATCATCAGTGCCCTAGAACTTAGAACTACTTGAACCTAACTAACCTAACGACATCACACACACCCATGCCCGAGGCATGATTCGAACCTGCGACCGTAGCGGTCGCGCGGTTCCAGACTGTAGCGCCTAGAATCGCTCGGCCACTCCGGCCGGCGCAGGTCGAACACAGGAAGACCGTATGTTTAGTAACAATCGGTATAGAAGTTGTAAATTGTCGTAACTTTGTTGGAAAAGCATCGGATCTCTAAGCGCTGGTAGAAAGCGCTTATGATCAAATCGTTATAGGCACCGAAAGCTGGCTACAGCCGGAGAGAAGTTCAGCCGAAATTTTTGCGAAGGACATAATGGCGTTCAGAAAGGATAGATTACATATAGTTGACGGCGGCGTATTTGTTTCTGTTAGAAATACCTTGTCTTTTAGCGAAATTGAAGTAGATAGTACCAGTGAGTGTGCGGCGGTAGAGGTCATTCTTGGCACCCGGAACAGAATAATAATTGGATCCTTTCACCAACCTCCCGATTCAGATATAATTGCTGTAAGGTCCGAAGAAAACGTGGGTTTCATTTAAAACACACACCAGACTCACAATATTATAGTTGGTGGTGACTTACATTCATCCTCATATGTTGGCGAAAATACATATTTAAATAGGGAAGTAGGCACAAAACATCAGAATTGTTATGAAAACATTGTCTGAAAATTATTTTGAGCGATTAGTTCATGAGCCCAATGTAATACTAAACTGTTGTGATACACTTTACCTCTTAGCTATAAATCCTCCTGAGCTAATAACGAGCATCACACGGATGCAAGTATTAGTGAACATAGGGCAGCCATAGCAAGACTGCATACCGTAACTCCCAAATCGTCCAAAAAGAAACTTTAAATATCATATTCAGTAATATAAAAAATTCGCTTGACTCCTTCCAAATACATAATCTAAGTGTAGACCAGACGTGGCTTGAATTCAGAGATAGTATCTACAGCAATTGAGAGATTTTTACCTGGTAAATTAACAAACGACGTATCTGATCCCCTTGGTGCACAAAACAGGTCAGAACACTGTTGCAGAAAAAAGGAAAAAAACATACCAAATTTAAAGTAACGTAAAATCTAGAGATTAGTGACCTTTTACACAAGCTCTAAACGTATAGGACGTAAATGAGAGATGCTTATAATAGTTTGCACAACGAAACGAAACCTGCCACGAAACCCAAAGAGATTCTGGTCGTATGTAAAGTATGTTAGCGACAAGACATAACGCTGCGCGATAGTAACGCATATAGTATCGGCATCAGTGCCACTAACCCAGAGTTACAAAACGCACCCTTCCGAAAATCCTTTACTAAAGAAGAAGCAGCAGCATTAGAATGAAGAACTGCCATCATGAGTGAGTTAGAAGTAGGTAGCCTCGGAGTAGCGAAGCAACTTAAATCACTTAATGATAGACAGTCTTCTGGTCCAGACTGTATCTAAGGTTCCTTTCAGAGTATGCAGATGCAATAGCTCCATACTCTTCTTTCCTGGCAGACAGCAGAAAATAACGTCGACATAAATCAAGTTTCTAATTTCATTGAGAGACTAACTAATACGACAAATATGCTCCCCTAAAAACAGTAAGAGTAAGGGGAAAATCTGCGCCATGGCTCACAGATCACCTCAAACATTTCATGAATGTCAGAGACGCAGCACACAGGAAATACAAGCGTCACGCGTCAATGACCACACCACATACAAGCAGCTACGCAACCACGTAGGTCAATCCGCCAGGAATGCAAAACTCAGGTATACCCACTAGCTGAGTACTTTCACAGATCTGCCGTACTGTGCAGTATCTATGAGGCCTAGGAATAGGTAAAGTTAAATCTTCTGCTGAATCTGCTTCCTACTGACGGCCTAAGTGAGTATTTCGCAACACCGACATCTATACTTGACAAACACACAAGGGCACAAACTATCCACTCCCTTAACGCATCAGTGGCTGGTGGCTACGAGAAATTGCGCGAATTCTTTCTGCAGCTGCAGAACACGATATTATAGTGCAAATGGTTAATTTTCTAGTCGATCCATGCTGCCCATAGTAACGGACATTTTAACAATTCTTTAACCTGTTGCACCTGTCAGACTGGAAGCAGAGTCACAAAACCATTACCAAAGAAGGAAACTGCCAAAAAATACTCCGAATACAGATGAATTTGCGTTCTACCAGCACCATTCAAGGCTTTAGAATATGTAGTTGATGGAAGCTCACTAATTATTTATCATGAAACCTTTTAGATGAATACTAGTCTGGTTTCCAGCAAAATCTCAGCACACCGACTGCCCTTATAGAAGGGCCTGACGATTTAGAACATTCCGTGAACGAACAGCAGGAGACTTACGTGCTTCTTAGATTTCAGCAAAGCATTCGACACTGTGGACTTTGACATTTTACTTGCTAAATTCTAAAGCCTTAACTTTTCTTAAAGTGCTGTAGAACGGTCCCAATCGTACCTTACATCTCGCCAGCAATGTGTAATGAGTAACAAAGGTCACAATGGAGGAATTTAGTGTCAGGGGTCCCTCAAGGGTCAGTATTGGGACCACTACTATTCTCTTATTTCAATGACGTCTTAACTGTTCTTTCCCACAGTAAATATCACTTTTACACTGACGATCTCAAACTATATCTAAGTGCAGACCCAACAAACTCGTTCACAGCCATCCAGCACGTAAATTCTGATTTACTTGCTTTTAACACTGGGCACATAAATTAGATTTGAAACTCAACATAGGCAATCAGTCGCTCATAAAAAGACTCATTACCCCTCGATACAGAGGGTCTCTTCCACCATTAATTCTAAATGGCACAGAAATAACCGTTTCTTTTTCTGCAAAGAACTTGGGAATAATTCTGAACCATCACCTAGACTGGACTGAAAACTCAATTGAAATCTTGAAGACAGTGTCAGCGTTACTTCACTTATTACAGAAATATAAATAAGTATTTCCTTTAGTGTTTAAAAAGAAGCTTGTAGAGTCACTCTTACTCCATATACTCGCCTATGGTGGTGCTATTCTTCAAGGACTTTCATACGAAAGCTCACAGGTTGGAACAGGCGATGAATGCATGTGCACAATACATTTGTGACATTCGATTTTTCAACCATATCACTCCTGCCTACAAACAATCATCACAGCAACGGTGCAATAAGCGTAGATACTATCACACCCTATGCTTGCTCCATCGTCTTCTCAATCACTGTGCTCCATCTTACTTATCTCCAACTTTTACACTACTGTCTGAAGTGCATAGCAGAAACACCCGCTCTCAATACAGTAACATCCTCTCTGTACCAGCACATAACACTGCCATACTCTCTAAATCTTTCTCCGTATCAGGAACCCGACTAACAATTTTCACGAAGTATCAGACAAACCAAATTACTTCAAAGTTTCAAAAGACAGCTAATGGCCCACCTTTCACAATGGCCATCTCTCATTCTCAGATTCGAAGCTTAGTCTCGCAAATTCCCTCTACCCCTCAAATCGCCACCCTACCCTCTTCCCCCCTCTTGTCTCTGCTTGTATTTAAGTGTTTCGTATCTTCTACTGTCATCCATTTCAATCTTGTTCATCTATAACCTTTTCATTCCTGGCAACTCTAATCATAGACTCTAATGTACTCAATTTATGTAATTCCTTATGCCCACTTCCCCTTCACCTTCCTCATCCATTACTATTATTTTTATCATTCTTAATATTATAATGACATTACTGTGAACCACTTTGTCGGATGTAAGAGGGCCTTAAGGCCCTAATTTGGATATGCTAAAAGTAAATAAGTAAATAAATAACTACAACTGCTCGCTCAACGAAAGAGCGGTACCCAAAGACTGGCAAGTCGCACAGGTCACACCAATATTCAAGAAAGGCAACAGTAATAAGCCACTAAATTACAGACCCATATCACCACCGTCGGTACGCAGCAGGATTTTTGCATGTATATTGTGTTCGAACATTATGAATTACCTCGAAGAGAACGGTCTATTGACACACAGACCACATTGATTTAGAAAACATTCTTGTTAAACACAATAGCTTCTTGCTCACTGGAAGTGTTGAGTGCTACTGACGAGGAATTTCAAATAGATTCCGTATTTCTAAATTTCCTGAAGGCTTTTGAAACTGTACCTCACAAGCGGCTTGTAATCAAAACCGTGTGCTATGGAATATCGTCTCTGTTATGCGAATGGATTCGTTGTCTGCTATCAGATGTCACAGTTCGTAGTAAATGATGGAAAGTCATCGAGTAAAACAGAAGTGACTTCTGGCGTTCCCCATTGTGATGTTGGAGCGCCTATATTGATCCTGATTTGTATAAACTATTTAGAAAAATCTCAGCAGCCGTCTTAGGTTGTTTGCAGATGACGCTGCCGTTTATCGACTAGTAAAGTCATCAGAAGATCAAAAATTACAGAAAAATTTAGGAAAGATATCTGTATGGTGCGAAGATTGACAACTGACCCTAAATAATTGAAATTGTGAGGTCATCCACATGAGCGCTAAAATGAATCAAACTTCGATTACACGATAAATAGGTGAATATAAAGGCCGTAAATTCAACTAAATACCAAGTAGTTATAATTACGGAAAACAAATTAGAACGCATAGAAAATGTTGCAGGGAAGCCGAACGAAAGACTGCTTTTAATTTACAGAACATTTACAAAATGCAACAGATCTACTGAAGTGACTGCCTACACTACGCTTGTCCTCCCCCTTTTTGGAGTACTGCTGCGTGGTGTGGGATACTTACCAGATAGTAGCACTAACAGAGTACATCGAGAAAGTTCAAAGAAGGGCCGGAAGTTTCGTGTTATTGAGTAATAGGAGAGAGTGTCGTGGACATACACGATTTCCGGTGGACATCATTAAAACAAAGGTGTTTCTCATTGTGGCGGGATCTTTTCACAAAATTTCAATCACCAACTTTGTCTACAGATGTAAAAATATTTTGTAGACGCCGACCTTCATAAGGTGAACTATCATCGTAATAAAATAAGGGAAATCAGAGCTCGAACGGAAAGACACGTGTTCGTTTTTTCGACAGTGGAATAATAGAGAATTATTGTGAAGGTGCTTCGATGAACCCTCTGCCAGGCATTTAAGTGTGATTTTCAGAGTATCCATGTAGGTTTAGACGCACCACTGTTCAGGTCGATGCTCCAATATAAACGCTGTGGCAATTGCGCTCTAACTTCTCGCTGCTACCCTATTATCATCCCTCTGTTTATCGCAGCTCCAAAAAACTTGCAATAAAATGGCCTCGTAATGGCATAGATGTCCCACTGGAGGATAATTATGAAGCAACCCTCCACAAGATTATCTTTAAAACTGCAACGTTCACCAGAACAACGATGCAACTTACAAAATGCGTATTTTACAGAGCAAAAACTTAATGCTTATATATGTAAGCTTCATTGATGCGGACAGTATAAATGATGTAAAACGCCGTTCTGCATATTATGTAACTGTTACTACCCAACTGACTATCTGTTTAAAAGTAGCTTTAATTTTCGTGGGCGAACAACTTAACTCCGCTGTTACAACGTACTGTTGAAATACCTGCGTTTCTCCGCTTATTGCTGATACCAGAAAAGGCAAAACATGTTTACCCTGATATGTTTATCGCAAGCAACCAGGGAAGGTTAAGCACATCCGGCAGTACTGCCCTTCTATGTGCCCAGAACTCTATTGTGGGAGGCGGCCGCGAAGAAAGTGAATAGCAAGGCAACCAAGCCACCAGCACTTATTACATGAGAAAATGGTTTTTGAAAGCATTGCAAAGAAGCTAAGAAACAAAAGGGAAAGTAGGACTGTCACCATTAACATTTTTTTTCCTGTATTGTATTATACTTTTGTCGATGAAAAGCGCCATGAAGGCGTACGTCTATGTCTACATGACTACTCTGCAAGCCACACGTAAGTGCCCGGCAGGGGTTTCTTTGCACTCTAGAACAGCACGCGGAAGAAACGAACACTAAGTCATTACGTGCGAGCTCTGATTTCTCTTCTTTCATTACAGCAACCATTTCTCCCTATGCAGATGGGTGTCAATATCTTCGCAATCGGAAGAGAACGTTAGTGATTGAAATTTTGTGAAAGATCTTGCAGCAAGAAGAAAGCTTTTGTTTTAGAGACTTACATCCCCCTCATGCTTATCATATTCATGACACTCTTCCCCCGATTTCACGATAATACAGAACTAGCTGCCCTTTTCTGAAGTTCTTCGATGTCCTCCGTCAATCCTGTCTGTAATGATCCCATATCGTACATCAATTATCTAGCAGGAAGGACAAGCGTAGTGAAGGTGGTCTTTAGTGGATTTGTTTCATCTTCTAAGTGTTCGCCTTCTCTACAACATTGTCTAAGTCATCGTTGCAGTTTACGTTATTCGTAATTGTTATCTCTAGGTAATTAGTTGAATGCATATACTTTATATTTGTGTGGTTTATCGAGAAACCGAAGTTCAGCGATTCCTCTTAGTACTCACGTGGATGACAGCACTTTCCATTATTTCGGCCACTTCCCACACCTTACAGATATTTTGTCTGAATCATTATGTAGTTGCCTTTGGTATTTTATGGCTTTACGAGACGGTAAATGACAGCATCACCTGCAAAACAGTCTAACATGGCTGCTAATATTGGTTGGTTGGTTGGTTGTTTGAGGTTTAAGGGACCAAACAGAAAGGTCATCAGTCCCTAGTTTCAAATGTGGTCCATTCCGCTAATGTGACATCTCATCTCAGGAACGTCAGAACAATAAAAGGGAAAAAGCTAAAAACGTAAAAGGGCAGTCATGTTGTCAATGGTAAAAACAAAATGAGGGAAGTCAGCAAGAGAACGAACCCAACGCTATGCTGAAGCAGCATAGGCAAGACCACCTGTGACTTAAAAGGTGCAACCGCTAGAATGTAGAAGTACGTATGGGAAATGGAGACTAACTAATCCTTAAAAAAGGGGTAAAAACAGAGTAAAAGGGGAAAAGAGGATCGCGGTCAGGGAGGTGAGTCGGGAATCTCCAAACATGGCTTACAGTGGGAGACACCCAGACACTCACCGCCCTGCCCCAACACCAGAGAGCTTCAAAACCTTAAAACTGAGAATAAAAACCACTTTCCCGGAGGAAACCGAGAACCAGAGAGACCATTCGGGAATCGTCAGCCAACATCAAAGGTAAAGTGTGGGGGAGTCTGTATTTAGCACGCAGGGCCAAAAGAAGGGGGCATTCCACCAACATGTGGGCTACTGACTGGAAGGCTCCACAACCACAAAGTGGGGGTGGCTCATCACGCAAAAGAAAACCATGGGTCAGCCTGGTATGGCCAATGCGGAGACGACACAGTGTGGTCAAGTCCTTTCGGGAGATGCGAAAGGAAGAACGCCACGGGCCTGGTGTCACCTTAATCGCACGAAGTTTATTAGACAGGGGAGTAGCCTCCCAAGAATTGGCCCATGACTGTGCGAAGTGGGATTTGATGTGAAGCCGTAAATACGCTGCAGGAGGGGTTACAGAAAACGGGGGATAAGTGACTACTCCCCCAGCCAAACGATCAGCGAGCTCATTACCCGGGATACCCACATGGCCAGGGACCCGAAGGAAGTCAATGGAACAAGCAGCACGGTGAATATCAGCAAGATGGTCATGGATGGCAGAGACCAAGGGATGGCGCGAAAAACACCGGTCAATAGCAAGAAGGCCACTCAGAGTCCGTACATAACAAAACGTGGTTGTGTTGGGACTGTTTAATAAAGGTAAGGGCCTGGGAAATTGCCATCAATTCCGCAGTAAACACCCCACATGTAGATGGCAGCAGATGATTTTCCGTTCCAACAGAGGACGTGAAGGCATACCCCACATGATCAGCAGATTTAGAGCCATCAGTGTAAAAAACAACACCATCCCGAAACTCCCATAGAATTTGGCGGAAAAAGGAACGGAACACCACTGGGGGGATGGAATCTTTCGGACCTCGGCGGGGATCCATCCGAATTCGAGGCCGAGGAACTAACCAAGGGGGGGTGGGGTGGAAGGGAGGGAGGGGAGGGAGCGAGGAAGACATGACATAGAAGGAACTGAAAATCACGGCAAAGAGACGCAAGGCGGGAGTCGGGTGGGCGACGCAAGGAAGCGAAGGACATTGAGTTTACGGAAACATCCTACCTTCAGAAGTCTGATATAGGCAGCCAAGTGAGCTTGTTGTCGGGTCCCTGGAGCTGCCGTTTGCAGATGACATCGAGGAGGAACTAACCCAAATGCAGAAATCATCCACATACAGGGCAGGGGCGACCAAAGGACCGACAGAGGCCACAAGTCCATCGATAGCAATGAGGAAAAGGACACTCTAGACAGAACCCTGTGGGATGCCGGTCTCCTGGGTCCGTGGAGAACTAAAAACAGTACCAACTCGAACTCTGAATGACCGATGGAACAGTAACTGGTGAATGAAAATCGGGAATCGGCCCCAGAGACCCCACTGATGAAGGGTAAGTAAGATGTGATGGCGCCAGGCCGTGACATAGGCCTTGCGAAGGTCAAAAACACTGCAACCAAATGGCGGCGCTGGGAAAAAGCCTGCCGAACTGCGGATTCCAAGCGAAGTAAATGATCGATTGGAGACCGTCCCTCTCGAAAGCCACACTGGTAAGGGGACAATAGATCCCGAGACTCGAGGACCCAATTGAGCCGATGGGCTACCATCCGTTCAAGTAACTTACAAACAACATTGGTCAAACTAATTGGTCGATAGCTGTCAACAGTTAGGGGGCTCTTACCAGGCTTAAGGGCAGGAACCACGATGCTATCCCTCCACTGAGAAGGGAAGTCGCTCTGGAGCCAGATGCGGTTAAACACCCGAAAATGATGTTGCCGTTGTGGAGCACTGAGATGTTGAAGCAGTTGGTTATGAATGGAATCTGGGCCAGGGGCCATATCATGAGAAGAAGATAGAGCAGAAAGAAATTCCCATTCAGTAAAAGGTTCATTGTAAGATTCTGACTCAAGTGGTAAAACGTAAGGTGGAAGCTTCAGACCGCTGTTTCTGGTGAAGGAAAGCAGCTGCATAGGAGGCTGAGGCTGATACCACTGCAAAATGGGTCGTAAGATGTTGAGCAAGAACTAATGGGTCCATACAAAGGCCATCTGGGAGGTGAAGGCCTGGGAAGGTGGACTGCCGATGGCAACCTTGGAGAGAGCGAAGTGTAGCTCATATCCGTGACAAAGGGAAAGTAGAACCCAGGGAAGAAACAAATCGTTCCCAACATATCCGCTTGCTCTGTTTCATTAAATAACGGGCTTTAGCGCGGAGGCGTTAAAAGGTAGTAAGGCTGGCTACGGATGGGTGCCTCTTAAAGTGTTGCAAAGCTCGACGGCGATCACAGATGGCAATGGTCGTACTCCACCATGGGACTTGCCGCCGACGAAATGGTCCAGATGAGCGCAGGACAGCAAGGCTAGCAGCGCGAACAATGGCGTCAGACACGTCACGTAGGACGTCATCAATACAACCCGACAAAGAGGGAGAAAACACGACCTGTGCAGTGTATAGAGGCCAATCGGCGCGTTGGAAAGACCAACGAGGTAACCTGTCCATCGGGGAGCGGGAAGGGAGCGAGATAATCAACGGGAAATGGTCACTATCACAAAGGTCGTCGTGTGGCGACCAGTGTAATGAAGGGAGGAGAGAGGGAGAAGAAAGAGAAAGATCAATGGCAGAAAAGGTATCATGACCGGCACTGAAATGAGTAGGGGAGCCATCATTAAGAAGGCACAGTTCGTGGTCTGCAATAAACTGGTCTATAAGAAGACCTCGTCTAGGTGGAAAGGCACTGCCCCACAAGAGATGATGAGCATTAAAATCCCCAAGGAGGAGGAAGGGAGGAGGAAGTTGCTGAAGAAGGGCAGTTAAGGCAGCAGGTGTAAAGGTCCTGTCAGGAGGAAGATAAAGATTGCAACATGTGACCACAGAGTCTAGGTGGATCCTAACAGCAACTGCTTCCAATGTAGTTTGAAGAGGAATCCACGTGCTAGCAATGTCTGTACGGACCAACGTTCAAATGCCACCAGAAGCCCACAGGGGTCCGACCCGATTTCGACAGATAACACGGAACCCACGGAGGGTCGGTGAGTGAGCATCAGTGAACTGAGATTCCTGGAGAACCACACAAGCTGCACAGTAAGACGAAAGAAGGGCTTTCAATTCCGGAAGGTGACGATAGTATCCATTACAATTCCATTGGAGAACCACAGAACGATGATTTAAATGGGGGCTGAACATGCTAAAGCCAGTCATAACACCGCGTCCCCACCTGTCACCGACAAGGAGGGTTCAAATGGCTCTGAGCACTAAGGGACTTTAATCTGAGGTCATCAGTCCCCTAGAACTTAGAACTACTTAAACCTAACTAACCTAAGGAAATCACACACATCCATGCCCGAAGCAGGATTCGAACCTGCGACCGTAGTGGTCGCGCGGTTCCAGACTGAAGTGCCTAGAAACGCTTGGCCACTCCAGCCGGCGACAAGGAGGGGGCGACATCCATGAACGACAGGTCAGAATCCAGTTGTGAAGTCTGGGAAGGGACCTCCGGTGACACCATAGGCTCTTTGTCCTGCGACTTATGTTTCTTCTTTTCAGGCTGAGATCGAGGAGGGCTGTGTGGCATAAAGGAGCCAGCTGCAGCAAGATCAGGAACAGAAAGAGACCGGGCAACCTGAGGGCCGACAGACCGCGGTCGTCGCGCGGCAGCAGACCTTTGGCATGGAAGGTGCCGGGAAGAGGCATCCCGGGAGAGGCGCCCTTGACCGGCAGACGCCGAAGGAGTGGGACACTTCTCCGGCTGGGGAGGGGGAGCAGCGCCCAGAGTAGGTGTGGGCGCCGCAGGGGAGGGGGGGAAGAGAGGGGTCCGGGATGGAGGTAAGGAAGGGGTGAAGATGTAACCAAGGCGCGTTACTAGATGTCATGGACACAGGGCGAAGTCGTGCATATTTCTTATGGGCCACTGTGTAGGTTAAACGATCGAGGGACTTCTGTATCTTTTTTTCCTTCTTATATACTGGGCAATCTGGTGAACGTGGAGAATGACTACCATGACAATTTGCACACATAGGATGGGGAACACAGGGACTCCCCTCATGGAGTGGACGTCCACAGTCACCAGAGAGAGGGGCCTGTGAACAGCGGGAAGACATGTGTCCAAAACGCAAGCACTTAGAACACCTCATAGGAGGTGGGATTTACGGCTTCACATCACATCGATAAACCATAACCTTAACTTTCTCAGGGAGGGTATCCCCTTCAAAGGCCAGGATAAAGGCACCAGTATCAATGCGATTGTCTTCAGGACCATTCCGAACACGCCGAACAAAGTGAACACCCCGCAGTGCGAGAATGTCCCGAAGTTCCTCATCAATTTGAAGGATGAGGTCCCTGTGAAAAATCACACCTTGTACGATATTTAGAGACTGGTGAGGGGTAATGGACACAGGAATTGTGCCAAGATGGGTACAGGCACGAAGGGCCGCAGATTGGGCAACTGAAGCACTTTTTATCAGCAACGAACCCGACCGCATCTTCCTCAGGGAGTCCACTTCGCCCAACTTGTCTTCAATGTGTTCCACAAAGAATTTAGGTTTGGTATTGGTGAAAGTATCTCCATCAGTCCTGGTGCAAACTAGATAACGGGGGAAAGGTTTCGCCCCAGCCGACGGGCCTGACCCTCTTCCCAGGGTGTAGCCATGGAAGGGAAGGCCAAAGGGGCAAGAGAAGCAGCACTTGAGGAATCAGTTCCACGCAGAGACGGCCGCAGAAGAACGGCCAGAGTTCTGGACCCCTATGCGTTTCATTTGCATAGCGTCCGCCCTGATACCACCCACTCTTATCAGGGGCTCTCCTCACAGGCGCCACCCATCACAGCAAGGGCCATCTGGCACGGCGGCCATTGCCGGGAGTTCCGATGTTCCAGGATGACGAGCAACCACTCCAAGGCATGTATGAGGTCACAGCTCAGGTATCAGAAGTGTGATCCCCGTTTGTTCAGGGGGCTGAACAAAAAGGGTACATAGCGACCCCACCACACGGGCTGGCTACCGTGCTGGCTATGCACCCTAGCATCAGACAACGACGTGAAAGAAAAGGTGGAATGTACTAGGAGGGTTCAAATGGCTCTGAGCACTATGGGACTTTACATCTGAGGTCATCAGTCCCCTAGAACTTAGAACTACTTAAACCCCAAATGGCTCACAATATGGAGGAGAAATTTTGTAACGGAGGTAAAACCCCAGAGGTGGACCAAGGAATGCCAAAAGGAGGAGATGAGTACGCAACAAAGCCTAATTGTAAAACCAACAGAACCAGGAGGATAGCGGGGGCCAACGAAAGCAACGACACCGAGAGAGGGAGAGGAGAGGGCGACGGGAAAGGAGCCAGGAGGGGAAAGGAGGGGAAGGGGAAGGAAATGCAGCCCTGGAGAGAAAGAAGGCTGCAATAGCTCGGGGCCCCGTGCTCGCCATGCACGTATCCACAAAAGAGTTGTGCACCCCCTGGGGGGGGGGGGCTGCTAATATTGTCTACTATATCATTTATATATAGACTAGGAACAGCGGGTGGCGTTTAACACTTGCTTGGGTAATTCAAGGAATCACTTCTGTTTTTCTCTATGACTTACTTCATTACTAAGGACTTTTCAAACAGTAAATTGCGAACCCATCTCTCAACTGAACCCATACTCCACAGTCTTTTACCTAGCAAGTCAGTATATCTCAGGTGAAGAACACTATTTTTGTCACCAACACATCAGGTGAGAATAGTGGATTTGCACGTCTTTCGCGCTCTACCCACTTAGGAATGGAAACGTTATACTGACTATTTTGAGTGTAATTTCAACAGAAATTATGTTAAATTTCTGTACCTTCTGCTGCTACTTTTCCGGATTTGTATTGCAATAAACATTGTACCTGTTTTGTTGTATTTTCTAAAAACAAGCTTTCTGTTTCTGCAGTGTCTTCTCATTTTGATTGTTTGGGAGGGTTTATGGGACCAAATGGCGATGTCATCAGTCCCGTGATTCCGAAATTACAGAGGAAAGTCGGTCCGCTAAAAGTGGATGGATCCAGTCAAGGAGTCAAATTATAAAATAATGAAGTCAGAAACATGAAGTAAATGTCACAAAAGATGAGACCACATCCAAAAAACTGCTAAAAAGCGGCGGCCTTTCCATGGGGGAGTGGTCATGGGGTACCACACCTAGAAGACTCAGAGGTCTGAACCACAATCACCCAATCTCCTGCTCCAGGAGTAAAGCAAAACCTTGTATCTGGAAACAGAAACCACTTTCACGGAGGAAACTGAGGACCAGTTCAACCATACCCGAATCGCTGCTAATATTAAATTTAAGCAATCTGGAAGATAGTACTTAGCACGAAGGGTCGAAAGAATGGGACATTCCACCAAAATGTCATGCTCTACAACCACATTGTTGAGGTGGTTCGTTACGCAGGAGTGAACAGTGAGTGAGCCTCGTGTGACCAATGCGTAGATGCGATTAAACAGTGGCTTCGTCCGAGAGGAGCGGAAGGCTGAACGACTAACTGCAGTAGACTCCTTGACTGTGTGGAGCATATTACTATGAGCAGTAGCGCACCATATGGCATTCCACTGTTGGCAAAGAGATTTGACGCAAATCCGCAGTTGGAATCATGAAAGGAAATGTGGGCTAAGTATCTGCTTCTCGAGGCAAACGGTCAGCCAGTTCACTCCCTGGGAAGCCCACGTAACTTGGGACCCAGAGAAAGACACTGAGCAGGCGGCATGGGCAAGGCCACGGAGGTCATGGATAACAGAGACAAAAGGGTGACGAGAGTAGCATCGGTCGATAGACTGCAGGCTGCTCATTGAGTCAGTACAAAGTAAAACACTGGAGGGAGGCTTGATAAACAAAATGGAGGACTAGGAGCACTGCTGTGAGCACACTACATGATCCAGCAATGGGCGCTGATGACCTCGATGTTGAGCGCCCATAAACCCCAACACACACACCTCCAGCAATGAACGTTGTTCTAAGCCAGTAGCAGACGTGAAAGAGTATCCCACCTTAACGATGCAGGCTGAGTTGGCATCCCTTCGCTCCCAGCTTCAGACAGTCTTGGCTTCGGTCACACAGCTTGAGGCTGTTGCCAGCTCGTCCCACGCATCTCCCGATCGGACTAAGACTGGTTGCCCGGGATACTGCCCGCATTGAGGCTGATCCCTCACCTGTGGTAGAGTGGGAGGTCGTCTCAAGGTGTGGCAGGGGGCGAAAGACATTCCGGAGGGCCTCTCCAGTTTGTCTGACGAACCGGTTTCAGGCTCTGTCTCAGGCTGATACTGATCTTCGGCCTGACATGGCTGCTTGTCCTGTTCCAGAGGTTGCCCCTCAGTCTGCAAGATCCGGGCGGTCGCAGAGGGTGGGCTTACTGGTAGTTGGGAGCTCCAACGTCAGGCGCGTAATGGGGCCCCTTAGGGAAATGGCAGCAAGAAGGGGGAAGAAAACCAATGTGCACTCCGTGTGCATACCGGGGGGAGTCATTCCAGATGTGGAAAGGGTCCTTCCGGATGCCATGAAGGGTACAGGGTGCACCCATCTGCAGGTGGTCGCTCATGTCGGCACCAATGATGTGTGTCGCTATGGATCGGAGGAAATCCTCTCTCGCTTCCGGCAGCTATCTGATTTGGTGAAGACTGCCAGTCTCGCTAGCGGGATGAAAGCAGAGCTCACCATCTGCAGCATCGTCGACAGGACTGACTGCGGACCTTTGGTACAGAGCCGAGTGGAGGGTCTGAATCAGAGGCTGAGACGGATCTGCGACCATGTGGGCTGCAGATTCCTCGACTTGCGCCATAGGGTAGTGGGGTTTCGGGTTCCACTGGATAAGTCAGAAGTCCACTACACGCAACAAGCGGCTACACGGGTAGCAGGGATTGTGTGGCGTGGGCTGGGCGGTTTTTTAGGTTAGATGGCCTTGGGCAAGTACAGAAAGGGCAACAGCCTCAACGGGTGCGGGACAAAGTCAGGACATGCGGGGACCAAGCAGCAATCGGTATTGTAATTGTCAACTGTCGAAGCTGCGTTGGTAAAGTACCGGAACTTCAAGTGCTGATAGAAAGCACCGAAGCTGAAATCGTTATAGGTACAGAAAGCTGGCTGAAGCCAGAGATAAATTCTGCCGAAATTTTTACAAAGGTACAGACGGTGTTTAGAAAGGATAAATTGCATGCAACCGGTGGTGGAGTGTTCGTCGCTGTTAGTAGTAGTTTATCCTGCAGTGAAGTAGAAGTGGATAGTTCCTGTGAATTATTATGGGTGGAGGTTACACTCAACAACCGAGCTAGGTTAATAATTGGCTCCTTTTACCGACCTCCCGACTCAGCAGCATTAGTGGCAGAACAACTGAGAGAAAATTTGGAATACATTTCACATAAATTTTCTCAGCATGTTATAGTCTTAGGTGGAGATTTCAACTTACCAGATATAGACTGGGACACTCGGATGTTTAGGACGGGTGGTAGGGACAGAGCATCGAGTGACATCATACTGAGTGCACTATCCGAAAATTACCTCGAGCAATTAAACAGAGAACCGACTCGTGGAGATAACATCTTGGACCTACCGATAAACAGACCCGAACTTTTCGACTCTGTATGTGCAGAACAGGGAATCAGTGATCATAAGGCCGTTGCAGCATCCCTGAATATGGAAGTTAATAGGAATATAAAAAAAGGAACGAAGGTTTATCTGTTAAGCAAGAGTAATAGAAGGCAGATTTCAGACTACCTAACAGATCAAAACGAAAATTTCTGTTCCGACACTGACAATGTTGAGTGTTTATGGAAAAAGTTCAAGGCAATCGTAAAATGCGTTTTAGACAGGTACGTGCCGAGTAAAACTGTGAGGGACGGGAAAACCCACCGTGGTACAACAACCAAGTTAGGAAACTACTGCGAAAGCAAAGAGAGCTTCACTCCAAGTTTAAACGCAGCCAAAACCTCTCAGACAAACAGAAGCTAAACGATGTTAAAGTTAGCGTAAGGAGGGCTATGCGTGAAGCGTTCAGTGATGGTTCAAATGGCTCTGAGCACTATGGGACTTAACATCTGTGGTCATCAGTCCCCTAGAACTTAGAACTACTTAAACCTAACTAACCTAAGGACATCACACACATCCATGCCCGAGGCAGGATTCGAACCTGCGACCGTAGTAGTCCCGCGGTTCCGGACTGAGCGCCTGAACCACTAGACCACCGCGGCCGGCGAAGCGTTCAGTGAATTCGAAAGTAAAATTCTATGTACCGACTTGACAGAAAATCCTAGGAAGTTCTGGTCTTACGTTAAATCAGTAAGTGGCTCGAAACAGCATATCCAGACACTCCGGGATGATGATGGCATTGAAACAGAGGATGACACGCGTAAAGCTGAAATTCTAAACACCTTTTTCCAAAGCTGTTTCACAGAGGAAGACCGCACTGCAGTTCCTTCTCTAAATCCTCGCACAAACGAAAAAATGGCTGACATCGAAATAAGTGTCCAAGGAATAGAAAAGCAACTGGAATCACTCAACAGAGGAAAGTCCACTGGACCTGACGGGATACCAATTCGACTCTACACAGAGTACGCGAAAGAACTTGCCCCCCTTCTAACAGCCGTGTACCGCAAGTCTCTAGAGGAACGGAGTGTTCTAAATGATTGGAAAAGAGCACAGGTAGTCCCAGTCTTCAAGAAGGGTCGTCGAGCAGATTCGCAAAACTATAGACCTATATCTCTGACGTCGATCTGTTGTAGAATTTTAGAACATTTTTTTGCTCGAGTATCATGTCGTTTTTGGAAACCCAGAATCTACTCTGTAGGAATCAACATGGATTCCGGAAACAGCGATCGTGTGAGACCCAACTCGCTTTATTTGTTCATGAGACCCAGAAAATATTAGATACAGGCTCCCAGGTAGATGCTATTTTTCTTTACTTCCGGAAGGCGTTCGATACAGTTCCGCACTGTCGCCTGATAAAGTAAGAGCCTACGGAATATCAGACCAGCTGTGTGGCTGGATTGAAGAGTTTTTAGTAAACAGAACACAGCATGTTGTTATCAATGGAGAGACATCTACAGACAAAGTAACCTCTGGCGTGCCACAGGGGAGTGTTATGGGACCATTGCTTTTCACAATATATATAAATGACTTAGTAGATAGTGTCGGAAGTTCCATGCGACTTTTCGCGGATGATGCTGTAGTATACAGAGAAGTTGCAGCATTAGAAAATTGTAGCGAAATGCAGAAAGATCTGCAGCGGATAGGCACTTGGTGCAGGGAGTGGCAACTGTCCCTTAACATAGACAATTGTAATGTATTGCGAATACATAGGAAGAAGGATCCTTTATTGTATGATTATATGATAGCGGAGCGAAAATTGGTAGCAGTTACTTCTGTAAAATATCTGGGAGTATGCGTGCGGAACGATTTGAAGTGGAATGATCATATAAAATTGTTGGTAAGGCGGGTACCAGGTTGAGATTCATTGGGAGAGTGCTTAGAAAATGTAGTCCATCAACAAAGGAGATGGCTTACAAAACACTCGTTTGACCTACACTTGAGTATTGCTCATCAGTGTGGGATCCGTACCAGATCGGGTTGACGGAGGAGATAGAGAAGATCCAAAGAAGAGCGGCGCGTTTCGTCACAGGGTTATTTGGTAACCGTGATAGCGTTACGGAGATGTTTAATAAACTCAAGTGGCAGACTCTGCAAGAGAGGCGCTCTGCATCGCGGTGTAGCTTGCTCGCCAGGTTTCGAGAGGGTGCGTTTCTGGATGAGGTATCGAATATACAGTATTGCTTCCCTCTACTTATACCTCCCGAGGAGATCGCGAATGTAAAATTAGAGCGCGCACGGAGGCTTTCAGAGAGTCTTTTTTCCCGCGAACCATACGCGACTGGAACAGGAAAGGGAGGTAATGACAGTGGCACGTAAAGTGCCCTCCGCCACACACCGTTGGGTGGCATGCGGAGTATAAATGTAGATGAACGATTGTCTTAGAACCATTTCAGAAGATGGTAACACCCTGGAACTCTGCAAGGATGGGATGTATAAGATGACAGAAAACCATAGGGGCGACAGAGATCTTAGGACCCTGGAATAGCTCGGTCATAATCTGTGGTCTAGGTACCATCCAAGAGTGGGGGGGGGGGGAGAAAACACATGGGGTGGATTCCAGTGAATGAATATGGAGATCTGATGGGGAAGTGAGACATGCCAACCAGCAATCTCACCCATGGGCAGTTGTCAGGAGGGAGACATCCCTCGTTTGCAAACAGGACAGGGTACATAGGATGGTCAGGGAATTGGAGAATGGAGAAGGGCGATGAGTGAGGTGCCAACTCGAATCTGGAGGAGCTGGCGAGATAGAAACTTGAGGATAAAAATCGGAAAGGAGCCACGAAAGCCGCCTTCATGGAGGGTAATTAAAATGTGATGACACAAAGCCGTGTCATACGTCTTACGTAGGTCAAAGAATACCGTGACAAGGTGCCAGCAGTGAGTGAAAGCCTGTCGGATAGCTGTTTCCAATCTGTGTAAATGGTCAGTTGGAGATGTGATTCATGAAAGGCACACTAATACAGGACAGAAGTTCCCGAGATTTGAGACCCAACATAATCTGAAGCTAACCATCCTCTCTAGCAGTTTACAAAGTACATTCGTCAGGCTAATCAGGTGGTAGCTGTCTAGAGACGTCGGGTTCTTCCTCAGCTTAATGACTAGAATGATTATTCTGTCACCATTGTGATGGAAAAGCACCCGTGAGCCAAATGCATTTGAAGACCATGAGAAGATGTTGCCTCTGGGGAACATCCAAGTGTTGGATCATCTGGTTGTGGATGGTATCCAAGCCTGGGGCTGTGTCTCGTGAAGAGGTAAACGCCTGCAAGCATTCCTATTCAGTGAAGGGTTCTTTATAGGGCTCAGCATGGTGCAGGACGAAACGGGGGGGTGGGGAATCTGTTCAACTTGGCGTTACTGCTGGAGAAAGGCAACAGGATGCCGATGCCATAGCAAAGTATATCGCGAGGTGTTCTGCAAGTACCAATGGATCAGTGCACATAGCACTTTGGAGGTTTAAGACCCTGGACAGTTGACTTTTGCTGGCAGCCCATAAGGCTACAGAGCTGGGACCAAACGTGCTACGGGGCATAAGTCCCCAGGGAAGAAACATAGCACTCCTAGCATTCATTTTTACTCTGCTTGACAAGGTAACAAGCCTTAGCATGGACACACTTAAAAGTGAGGAGTTTTATCTGTGAAGGCTGTCTTTCAAATCTCTGCAGCGCTCGTTGGCGGTCCTGGACAGCGATTGACATCCTTGGTCCACCACAGTACCAGTCGACGACGACAACGACGACGGAGAACTGTGGGTAGGGGGAAAACAGTGCCAGCAGCATGAAGAATAGTGGCAGACATGCCTTGATGGCCTCATCAATGGAATTGGAGAGGGAGGTGTCAAAGTGCACAGCATACATATATAAAGGCCAATTGGCCCTGTAGAATGCCCAATGTGGGGGCCTTTCTGCCTGGCAGCAGCAAAGGAACGATAGAACCATTGGAAAGTGGTCACTGTTACTCAGGTCATCACGGGATGACCAATGTAGGGAAGCCACAAGAGCGGGGGAGGAGATCGTGAAATCGATAGCAGTAAAAGTGTCATGAATGGCACTGAAGTGGGTAGGGAAACCATTATTCAGGAGACACAAACAGATATCCATAGTAAGTTAGTCCATTAGGAGACCCCTACCTGTTGAAGTAGCACTCCCCTCACTGGATGGTAGGCATTTAAGTACCGAAGGAAGATAAATGGGGGTGGGAGGTTCGGTAGATAGTTCAACATTAAGTTGCTTACCTGGGAGGTAGGTAGACATTGCAAATGGCAATAGTCAGAGTCGTTTGCACTATTGCTTCCAGGTTGGTATATAGTGGGATCTAGTCACAAATGACATCACGGCGAACCAATGTGCAGACCCCACCAGACGCCAATCTGGGACCAGCATCCAGATATCCATGAAATGTTGGAGAGTGGTCGTAACAGAAGTACATTTCTTGAAGAGCAAGATGGAATGCCGAACAGGAGGAGACAAGAAGATTTATTTCTGGTAATTGTCGATAGTATGTGTTTCAATCCCACTGGATAATCATGTGGCGAGGGTCCAGGTTGGGCAGAGAAGCCAAGAGGAGGTCGAGTCACTCAGTGGTCATCACCAACAAGGATGGGGGTGACATCCATAAATAAGATGTCAGACTCAGGTTGTGAGGGGGGAGATGGTACCTAGGGGGCACTGGGAAAGGGGGGCCTTGTCTTGGGACATGAGTTTCTTCTTCTCCTTTGGAGATGGAGGACAGCAGGGCACAGAGGGATTAAACGTGTCTACAAGATCCAGAATGGAAGGAGAGTGGGCGACCTTGGGGTACACAGATGGTGTGTCCGGTGGCCAAGTTCTGGTTGGAGGCTTATGGCCTGAGAGAGAGAGAGAGAGAGAGAGAGAGAGAGAGAGAGAGAGAGCGGTCATGAGGGGAGCCCTATCAGTGGCAGACGCCGAAGAAGGGGGCAGTACTTGAGTTTGGGAGGAGCAGCAGCTCCCAGATGGGAGGTCGTGGGAACTGAAGAGTAGGGGAAGGGAAGAGTTTGATGGGGCTGCAGTATGGAAGAGGTCGGAGGGGGAAAGATGTAATGAGGCAGAAATCCACTTTTGGCGAACCTCAGCCTAAGACAGGTGACCCAGGGGCTTGTATTCTTGGATCTTCTTTTCTCTCTTGTAAGCCGGGCAATCCAGCGAGCGAGAGGAGTGGCAGTCATGTCAATTGACACAGGCTACGTAACTCAGGTGCTTCCCTCAGAGTGGGGGACCAGTCATTACACAGAGGACCTGCTATACATGAGGAAGACGTATGCCCAAAACGCAATCACTGAAAGCACCTAATTGGTGGTGCGATGTTTGGCTTCACATCACACCTGTAGCACATAACCTTGAGCTTGTCTGGGAGGGTATCCCCCTCCAGATCCAGAATAAAGGCGCCAGTATCAGTGCAGTCATCTTTGTCACCCTTCTGTACACATCTAACAAAATGAACACTGCGTCACTCTGGTTTAGTCCAGAGTTCCTCATTGGTTTGCAGGTTGAAGTCCCTATGAAAAATTACTAACGGGACCAAATTCAGAGATTGGTAAGGAGACACTGGGATATTGCCAAGACGATCAAAAGCACGAAGACCTGCAGACTGGACGACAGAAGAGGCTTTGATCAACAGGGAGCCCAACCGCATCTTACTAAGAAACTCCACTTCATCAGGCTTCTCCTCAATATTCTCCACAAAAAGTGATGGCTTTGTGGGTGGTGAATGTGTCCCCATCCATTCTAGTACAGACGAGGTAATGGGGAAAAGCTTTCATCCCAAGATGGCGAGCCTGGTCTTCCTCCCATGGTGTAGCTAGGAAAGGGAAGGTGACTAGGTCATACGGAGTAGCATTCAATGATCCTTCACCATTCGAAGATACAGCTGTTTGAGAACAGCCAGATTCTTGCAGCTTGATACGCTTAATGCCCCAAGCATCCTCCCTGATAGAAGTACTATCAGGAGCTGTCCCCATGGGCAACACCCTGTCACTGCAAGGGCTGCCTGACAGCAGCAATTGCTGGGTGTTCCAATGCTCCAAAAGGACAAGTAACAACTCCTTGTCATACATGGGGAGGGAACAGCCCACATATCAGTAGTGTGATCCCTGTGTCGTGAAGGGGCTCAGCCAGACGGGTACGTAACAACCCATGGACTGGCTACATGTGCTGGTGACCTATGAGGGAAGAAGGGGCCTACAGCGTGGAACGAAGGGGGAAAGGAATGCACACCATGGATGCTATGAAGGGAGTTCTCCCCCAAATGGCTCACACTAAAAACATAAAATTTAGAAGTGGAGGACAAACCTCAAATGGGGACCTAAAATCCAAAAACAATGAAATAACAGGCAGAAGGAACGAAATTGCAAGCAATACAGGAAACCAGGTGGGGAAGGAGCGAGGATAAAGAGAGAGGGCAGAGTGAAAGAAATACAGCCAAGTACGGAAGGACTGGCTATAATAGCTCGGATCCTGCGTGCACCAAGCACGAACTCACGAAAGAACCATGAGCCCCGTGGGGGTTACTCTCATTCTGAGTGAGCCACTACGCAAACCTTGATTGAGTGCGCTAAGATCCCCGAATTCCTTTGGTTCCACCATGCAAACAAGAAGTCCGTTGTCATTGGAGTTTGCCATGAATTCATTCGTCTGAGCGACATAGACGTAAGGACCTTTGTTACTCAAGGACGAAATCCATTTCACATTGTAGGAAACTATGCTCTAAAAAGATAAATCTTTGGTATACAGGAGCGAAGCATTTACTATTAGATTTTGGGAAACGGAAATTATCCGCCAGATCTGTTCTAGACAGATCGTCTGATTCCGAAACTCACTGTCACTGAGCGGACTGAAATATTTAAGAACGCGCTTCAGGCGTAGCTATCTACTGAGCCTCCCCTGGCACTGCTTTCATGCCAAAAACACAGTAAAGCCGTGTTACTAATAGCATTACCTATTGCCATGTAACAAAAGTACTGGGGTTGATAAAATTCAGGATAGTGTGCAGAATTGTACAGCTTACGACGGACGCACAGTCACAATATTAGCTGTCGTTTCGCTTTTCCATCGTTAGCGACAAGCGTTTTGTGGCTACTTCAGTCCTAGTATAGTGACTTGAGCTTTCAGTTTTAGCTTTTCTAATTCCTTCGGGAGAATCGGCACGATCTATTTGCGTAAAATGTTTCTCGCAATACAGACAAATCCAGCTTTGGTATACCACATGTCAATTTAAAACTGCTTCCGAGTATCTCCGTACATATTTTCACTGATGTTTAGTTCAGCATACTTCTGAAAATGGATGCTTTGTGCACGCTTATAACAGAACTTAAATAAGACCCGACACTTGTCTAGAGTGTTGGGCTATCTTGCTTTAGAAAGGATTCACCGTGTTATGGTATATCAGAAATCTACAAATGCACCGAACTCCTGGCTATGCAAGGAAGAGTTTTGTTGATTACGAACAGCAGTAACCAGGAATGCAATTTTTCAGAAACTGAACCATTTCTCCTGGATATGAAAGGGTATCCACTATCCCTCGATACCGTTTATATTTTATTTCCACACACCATCTTGAGATACGAATATGAGCTGATCTTTAAACCATATTGCTGTAATCTGATCTGGTAAACGATCTATGAAACTGCAGGTGGTGAGACCTGCGAGCTCTCCATACCTTTCCGCTGAGTCATTTCAAAATATTCAATGATTTGAAGCCCTTTATTCGCAGTTTTTTCAGGTGTGGGAACCAGGATAAATTAGAGTCCAACAGTAGACCCAAAAAGCACACAGTGTCCTTAAAATGTAGGCCGGCCGGTGTGGCGAGCGGTTCTAGGCGCTTCAGTCTGGAACCGCGCTACTTCTAGGGTCGTAGGTTCGAATCCTGCCTCGGGCATGGATGTGTGTGATGTCCTTAGGTTAGTTAGGTTTAAGCAGTTCTAACTTCTAGGAGACTGATGAACTCAGATGTTAAGTCCCATAGTGCTCAGAGCCATTTGAACCTTAAAATGTAGAATATTTCCACTATTGTCCGCTCTGGTTGAGTAAAACTGATGCGCAACGACTTCTCCATGAGACACTGATATCACATGTCAGTATAACACTACCAGTGTCTTGGTCGGTTGTTTTGGGGAAGGAGACAGCGAGGTCATCGGTCTCACCGGATTAGGGAAGGACGGGGAAGAAAGTCGGCCGTGCCCTTTGAAAGGAACCATCCCGGCATTTGCCTGGAGCGATTTAGGGAAATCACGGAAAACCTAAATCAGGATGGCCGGACGCGGGATTGAACCGTCGTCCTCCCGAATGCGAGTCCAGTGTCTAACCACTGCGCCACCTCGCTCGGTTCTACCAGTGTCTTAAAGTTGTCAATGACAAGAAGTTTCTAACAAATGCTGACAGCAGTCCTACACCTGCAGTGGCACCGTACCTTGAGCACCAACTGCTGCCGCAATGGAATGACAAAAAAGCTGAACGCCTAGGAGTTGTGCGCCGGAAATGAAAGTTCGTAGGCGTGTTTCCACATCTGAAATTTCATGTCAGCTGCACAAAAGTGGCGCTAGTAGCGCCACTGTGAGGATGCAAATCAGGTTTCCTTCAAATACGTGCTGTACCGGTCGCGAGCGTTAATTACCTTTGAGACTGGATGTGGTAACTTTATGTTAGTCAAGAAAAGACGTCATTATCAAAACCTTACTGAGTGAATGGGATTGAGTAATAGAGCTATGAGAAGTTGGATATTCTTTCTGCAGTACTGCAGCAAGACTGGGCAGCAATGTAATAGCTGTACCTAAATGCTGTCAGCAGTGGTCACGACAATGTATGGTCACACGAAGATCGCAATCCATATGGCCACATGGTGCTACTGATAGGGAAGATCATCGTGTCCAGTTTTTGGCTCTGGCGCATCGTACTGAATCTGCACCAGCAGTTTGCACTTTAGTGACAACTGTTACAAGTCTGTTACTTTAAGGACAGCTCTGAGCCTGGCACCCAGTAACACGTATTCCACTGACCCCAAACCGACTCCACTTGCTACTTCAGTGGTATCAGGCAGAGCTCATGGGGGAGAGGGTGGGGGGCAGGGTGAAGGTCTCTTGTGTTTTATGATGAAAGCTGGTTCTGATTCGGTACCATCACATACAGTCATGGGTTGGTTACAAGGAGACCTTTTGAGGGCAGACCTGTCTATGGGATAGATTTATCGAACCTACACACGGTGTTATGGTCTGCAGTGCATCTTCGTACGACAGCAACAGCACACTTATCTCATGCACCCTGACTGCAAAACTGTACGAGAATATGGTGATTCGACCAGTTCTGCCTTTCATGGACCATTCCAGGGACTGTTTTCCCACAGGATGCGCTCGCCCACAAACAGCTGTTTTAAACCATCATGCTCTATGGAGTGTCGACATCTAGACTGCTTAATCACTAGATGTGTCAATAATCGAGCACATATGGGACATCGTCGGACAACGCCAGCGTCATCCACAGACAGGTTTAACAGCCCCTGTATTGACTAAGTGCAACAGGAATGGAAGTCCATTCCACAAACAAATATGGCCTTCTTACAACATGCTTGTAGGCAGCATTCTGGCAGTAAACCAGTTTTGTGCTGTCATTTCACATTTTCCATGGCTTAACTCGCTCTTACATTAACCCATGATCTTGCAATGTTAATCAAATGTGTTACCTAGACAAATGTCTCGACATATCATTACTCTACATTAACTTTGTTTTGGTGTTGCGATTTTTTCCGTAAGTTAAGGATGGTCAGCGGTAGCCACATTCCCCATTCGCAAGAAGGTGCGGCCCGGTCTCAATGGAGTCACCACCGAGACGCAGCCCAGTCGCAGCCCTGTCGCTATCACTCATGCATCAGGTAAAATAGCCTCACCGTACGATGCTCTCTTTGCTATTGCATTAGCTGGAGTTTATAGCCTCATGTTCATTTGTGAAGTGTCTTCATACACTTGGACCAGCTTTCCTACGACGACAGCTGCTGCAGCACTCTGTAGCCCACCACTCCTTACTATTGGGTACGAAGTAGTACACAACAGAATCTGAAACCTGCTTCATACGCCGAAACTTTCAGCCTCCTGATCTTCAGCTGCAGTCGCCTCGTCATTGTGACATTGGATGCAGATCAGAAGATTACGAAGTCGTTCACTAACAAAGAGCGTTTAACACTGTTCCTGACTGTGGAAGAGACGCCACAGAGAGCACATTGGGGGATCTCATTCTTCTGAACATAGTATCAAACAAGGCGTAAACAACGGGATATCGAAAGCATCTGTCCTCGAGAAAGGATTGGATAAGAAGTGGCAGTCCCCCATTGAGGAAGTTGGCGAAGGATGTCGTACCTCTCAGTGGTATCTTACGCTTTTTCGAGATCAAAAACCACACCAATGAAATGGTTTCGGGGTAACGAGGAATCCATCGCAGTCTCCAGCGCCTGAAACCGCACTGGAAACAACAGAAGTGACCTTAGGATTCGAGGAGCCAGTCGAGGCAGCTATCAGCAATGCACTCTACAGACTTACACATACCAATGGCAATGACAGCACTCCGATGACTGTTAGGGTCGGTACGATCCTTGCCTGACATCCATAATGGAATTAATTTCGCCTCCTTCCAAGGTGCAGGGTGCTGTCCATAAACCAGGATTGAAACAAGATAGAAACTTGCCTTTGGCTTATGGGCACAGATGCAAGAGCATGGCTAATGAATCTGATAAGGTCCTAGAGCAATGTCTCTGGCCATGGACATAGCTGGAAGATTTTGCCCTCATTACACGAGAAGAAGTCAGTCACATGGTACGCTTGGATGACGCAGTGGTGGTGAAAAAGGGTTCAGTTAAAACCTAAGTCATCTCCCTTAGGCACGTACACCAAAACCCTACTTCTCAACAATTCCATATGGGGAGGTGTAGTGCCCTTGCTTTAAATCCACCTTATTGAGTCCCACACTTGTGCAGTGCAAATGGATTAACAGAAATTCTTTCCTGGAGTTCCCTTCTGTTCTTTTATCACCTCGCTTCTAGTCTAGCACTACTGAAGGCATAAAGATTTTCTGTAGTTGGATGGAGTCAATTTCCGCAAAGCTGCGAGCCTGATTCTGACTTTAGCAACATTCAAGGGCCAAACCGCGGCACAATAACAGGAGAAAGGAAGAAAAACAACAAACAATGGGCAGAACAGGACAAGAAAACCACAAAGATGCAAGAAGCAGGGAGAAGAGATTAAAAACAAGAAAACATTACCATGGCTGGCTGACCATGAGAATAAAAAAGGAGAAGCCAGTCACTATGCAACGCATTAAAACCACCTGAAAGCCCTAGGGTGGAGGACACAGAGACAAAGAACATGCACAAAAACTCAGATAAAATGAAACCAATCCTCACGAATAAAACTTAAAACTATAGCTGCTGTTGAGGTATTGTCGCCCAACACCGAAAGTAGAGTGCTGGGAAAGTTAAAAGTTCGCCGCAGAGCAGCTAAAAGTGGGCAGTCCAACAAGAGGCGGACGACTGTCATTTGGGAGCCACAGCGACACTGTGGTGGGTACTCGCGATGAAGGTGGTAACCATGTGAGAGCCATATATGGCCAATGCGGAGCCGAGAAAGGACAACTGATTCCCTGCGAGAAGCCTGCAGGTAAGACTTCCACACATTCACAGTCTCCTTAATGACAGTTTGTTGTGCATACTGTTATGCCACTCCATCTCCGAAAGCCGAAAAGCCTTGCGGCTTAAGACAGAACACAGGTCATTTTCAGAGATGACCATAGCCAGGAGCGCTTTCCGCGTAGCCTGTTTGGCCAGCCTGTCAGCAAGTTTGTTGCCTGGGATTCCGACGTGTCCTGGTGTCCACACAAACACCACTGAACGACTGGAACGTTCCAGGGCCCTGGATGTTCGCTATCAAAGGCTGGCGAAGGTAGCACTCGTCGATAGCTTGTAAGCTGCTCAAAGAGTCAATAGAAAAACGACTCACCAGAACAGGAACGGATGTACTGAAGTGAACAAGATATGGCCACAAGTTCTGCAGTGAGTACACTGCAGCTAGCTGGCAAGGAATATTGTTCAATATGGCCTCTGTGGACATAAGCGAAGACATCAATCAGCCATCGAGCCGTCGCTGTAAACAACTTCAGAGCCCTGGCACACGTCAAGAATCGAGAGGAAGTGACAAAGAGCGGTGGGGTTAACTGAGTCCTTAGGGCCATGGAAAAGGTCCAGAGGAGGCTTTGGCCGAGTTATACACCAAGGAGGTGTACGTGAATGGACCTCAAGTAGAGGTGGTAAAGAGAAGGACTCTAGAGAAGGGATCACTTGCGAACCGCAATGTTGAGCGCTGACCTGGGCCGCTGAGGCGCGAGATGAACTGCCGCGGGTGTAAAAAGGAGACAGGAATTCAGATGCTCAGGAGAACTACGAATGTGTGCAACATAACTAGGAAGCAGTTGTGCTCGTCGGATCTGCACTGGAGGGCCTCCAGCCTCCACCAGGACAATGGTCACTGGACTCGTTCTGAAAGCTCCCGTACCTAGGTGAACACAACAGTGGCGCACTGGGCCGAATAAACAGAATGCTGAGGGCGCCGCCAAACCGTAAACCAGACTCCCATTGCAAAATCGGGATTGAACAAGGGCTCTGTAGAGCTGCAGCAGCGTTTAGCTATCTGCACCCCAGTTGGTGTTGCTCAGGTAGCGGAGAGCTTTACGTGCTGCCAGCACTCCCAATAAAGCTGACGAAGGTGAGGTAACCAAGTCAATCGGGCGTCGAAAACCAGTCCTAAGTCGATACGTCTCTACTATAGTTCAGGTTCCGGATGAACAGTACGACTTCGCGGCTGCAAACTGGAAGCTGTGGCCTGGAGCCCATGACTGCGCCTTGTGAATGGCTCCCTGTAGGCGCTGCTCAGCAACACCCGTACTGGAAGAGCAATATGAAATGCAGAAGTCATCCGCATACAGAGAAGGGGAGACTGACAGTCCTGCAGCTGCTCCTAAGCCGTTAATGGACACTAAAAATAGAGATACTCTCAATACAGAACCCTGTGGAACGCCATTCTCCTGAATATGGTGGTGGTGGTGGTGGTGGTGGTGGTGGTGGTGGTGGTGGTGGTGGTGGTGGTGGTGGTGGTGGTGGTGGTTGGGGGGGGGGGGACTAAGGTAGGAACTAACTTGGACATGGAAAGTACGGAGTGACAAAGTTTTGGATAAAAATCGGGAGCAGGCCCCCATAGACCGCACTCATACAATGCAGCAAGCATATGTCGCCAAGTAGTGTCGTATGCTTTACCTATGTCAAAAAAGACGCCAACCAGGTGTTGGCGTCTTGAAAAGCCTGTTCAGATGGCAGTCTCGAGGGACACAAGGTAAGTGGTGGAGCGACCTGGCGGAAGCCGCCCTGTCATGGAGCCAGTAGGCCACGTGACTCCCGAACCAAACCGAACTGCCGACACACCATACATTCCAGCAGCTTAGAGAAAAATGGTGAGGCTGATGGGCCAATAGCTATCCACATCAAGCGGATTTTTACCGGGTTTGAGCACCGGAATGATGGTGCTCTCCCGCCATTGCGGAGGGAAGACGCCATCGCACCAGATCCAGTTGAATATGACAAGGAGATATCGCTTGTAGTCAGATGAGAGATGTTCAATACTCTGACTGTGGATCCAATTCGGCTCAGAAGCTGTGTCGGGCAATGTGCAAGGGCGCTGAGGAGCTCCCACTCTGTGAAGGTGGCGTTATAGGTTTCACTGTGGCGTGTAGCGAACGAAAGGACTTTCCATCTCCTGTTTGAGGGTGCGAAAGGCTGGGGGTAGTTCTCCGAAGCAGAGGCTCAAGCATAGGGCTCAGCAAAGTGCTCGGCAATCGCCTCTTCGTCGGTAGGCAGCACGCCATTTATGTTAACGCCAGGGACACCTGTTGGGGTCTGGTATCCAAAAAGATGTCTGATGTTCGTCCAGACTTGGGAAGGTGACATGGCACCCAATGGTCGACACTTACGTCTCCCAACACCACTGTTCCCGTCGTTTTATAAGCTGGCAGAAGCGTGCATGGAGCCACTTAAAGGCTGTTAGGTGCTCTAGGGAAGGGTGCCTTATGTCCCTGGAGAGCTCCCCGACGCTCTTTCATTGCCTCAGCGACTTCCGGCGACCACCGAGGGATTGTCTTTCGCCAGACACCATGAAGAAAGAGGGATCGCGTTTTCCGCCACAGAAGCGATCGTTGTAGTGACATGCTCAATCACAACATCGATGGCACTGTGTGGTGACAGCAGACAGGCTATCCTTTCTGCGTTGTTTAAAGCCCATCTGGGTAGGCATACATGGGCATGACGCCCGGGGAGTGGCAGAAAGATGGAGAAGTGGTCACTACCCCCACAGGTCGTCATGTGCTCTCCGGAGTATGGATGGGAGAACTCCTGGGCTGAAAACTGAAATCAATGGCTGATTAACTACCATGGACCACACTGATGTGTGTGGCGGCCCCAGTATTTAAGAGGAATAGCTCGAGTTGGGACAAAATTTTCGTCATCTCTGCTGTGGCAGTAAGCATAGTGCTAAACAGGAGGGGTTATGGGCGTTAAAATCTTGCAAAAGTAGGAAAGGTTTGGGGAGTTGATCGATCAGTGCAGCCAATACGTGCAGGGATACCTCACAATCTGAAGGGAGATATACATTACAGACAGTTATTTCCTGCATCGTCTGTATCCTGACAGCCACAGCTTCAAGAGTAGTTTGGAGCGGCACAGGTTCACTACATACAGAGTTCATGACATAACGCAAACTCCACCTGACACACTATTATATTCGCTATAGTTCTTGTAATATCCCCTGTAGCCACGAAGGGAGGGGGTCTGCATTTCTGGAAACCAGGTTTCCTGGAGGGCAATGCATAAATCAGGTGTAAAGCTTTACAGTTGCCATAGCTCAGCCAGGTGGTGGATAAACCGCCGCAATTCCACTGGAGGATGACGCGATCGTGAGACTGGGAAGATATGAAACACTCCATGTGGCAGTCTACACCTCAGGGTCACCTGCTGCCACCAACATATTTCCTTAACAGGCTATATCCACTGTGTCTGACGGTCTGGCGAGATGTAGGTCCTCAGCAGAGGTCAGAATCTTCACCTCATCCCCAGACGCAGAGCCTTTAGGCAGCGATAGTGAGTGCCACTGCAATTCCCTCGGTATTGGGTGCCTTTCTGGCTTTCTCTCGCTGATCCTTGGGTTTCTCTGGCTGGGAGGGCATCACTGATCCTGTCTCTGGGACAGACGATCGTGAAGCCCTATGACCAGCTGCTTTTGGGCTATTCCGCCACTGACGGGTGTCTTCTTCCCCACTAGCAGAAACCTGGGATGGGAGTGACTCAAAGGAACCCTTCCCGAGAGGAGCTGAGGAAGTCTTCCACTTCTCTGGCTCAGAAGTGGGGACTGGTGTCCTCGATGGTTGGAGGTACAGTGCTCCTCAGTGTTTTTTTGTTTTAGGGCGCAAAACTGCTATGGTCATTAGCGCCCGTTCCGTGACTTAGGAACAGTAAAAACCGAAAATGGAAACCAGCAGCAATGGGAACGAAACTCAAAAAATTGGAGAAACTAAAAGCAGAAGGAAGGCTTAAAAATCCACGACAGAAAGGGGTTTGTTGTCCCCAAAAAGAGCTTCAAATGACTGACGTCATTTCACTGGCACTAATAAACTCTAGAACGCGATCGGCCGAGCGCGTGTCATCTGCTAAAATTGACGATATATCAGGCGACAGCTGTAGACGGGCGCATAACGGAGTAAAATAGGGGCACTCAAGTAAAAGGTGTCTCACCGTCCACAGCTGAGAGCAGTGGGGACAGAGTGGGGGAGGATCGCCGCTTAAAAGATGTCGATGGCTAAAAAGACAGTGCCCTATCCGGAGTCTAGTTAAAATTACCTCCTCCCGACGACGCGTTCGGGAGGAAGAGGTCCAAGCACAAGGAAGAGCTTTCACGTCCCGCAATTTATTATGGAGAAGTGTCGACCAATGTGCGAGCCATAAAAGAACAACACGACGACATAAAACGCTCCGTAGATCAGCGAAGGGAATCGATTGAATAGCTGGCCGAAGAAGAGAGACTGCAGCCTTGGCCGCTATATCGGCCGCCTCATTTCCACAGATACCAACGTGTCCTGGGATCCAGAGGAACGCCACAGAGACGACTCCCAAGTGGAGCAAGTGGAGGCAGTCCTGAATCCGGTGGACCAGAGGGTGGACAGGGTAAAGAGATTTGAGACTGAGGAGAGAGCTGAGAGAATCTGAGCAGATAACATACTGTATCCGCTTATGGTGGCGGATGTAGTGGACAGCCTGGAGAATAGCGTAAAGCTGCGCAGTATAAACCGAACACTGGTCGGGAAGCCAAAATTTATTTGGGGTGTCGCCAAAAATATAGGCACTCCCTACACCTAACGATGTTTCCGAGCCATCAGTGTAAATAAACGTGGCTTCCTTCATTTGTGCACACAGGGCAGCAAATGCCCGACGATAAACAAGTGAAGGGGCACCATCCTTGAGAAATTGACAAAGGTCACAGAGCAGGCAGATCCGGGGACGGAGCCAAGGCGGTGCTGTACCCCAAGTTCTCAAGAAGGTTTTAGGAAAGCGGAAGGAAAGAGAATGGAGCAGTTGACGGAAGCGGACTCCCGGTGGTAGGGGGGAGGAGGGGCGGCCTGCATACCCAACATCAAAGGAGGCGTCGAAAAAAATGTCATGGGCTGGATTAGCAGGCATGGAAGACAGATGGCTAGCATAACGACTCAGGACTGCTCGCCGATTGGACAGCGGAGGTTCAGCAGTCTCAGGATAAAGGCTTTCCACAGGGCTTGTGTAAAAAGCTCCAGACACTAAACGTAACCCATGGTGGTGGATAGAGTCGACATGACAAAGAATAGACGGCCGAGCAGAGGAGTAAACTATGCTTCCATCGTCCAATTTCGAGCGCACTAAAGCGCGATAGAGGCGGAGAAGGTCCACTCGGTCCGCTCCCCAGGAGGTACCATTCAGGACATGGAGGGTGTTGAGGGATCGCAGATAGCTATTCGAAAGATAGGAAACGCCGGAGGACCAGCACAGTTTTCTGTCTAACATAAGACCCAAGAATTTAGCGACGTCCGAAAACGGAAGGTTGACAGGTCCTAGATGTAAGGAGGGTGGAAGAAACTGCTTACGACGCCAAAAATTAACACAAACGGTCTTACTGGGAGAAAAACGGAAGCCGGTTTCGATGCTCCAAGAGTAGAGGCGATCGAGACATCCTTGAAGACGTCGTTCAAGAAGGCTGGTCCGTTGAGAGCTGTAGTAGATCGCAAAATCGTCCACAAAGAGGGAGCCCGAGACATCAGGAAGGAGACAATCCATAATTGGATTTATGGCAATGGCAAACAGTACAACACTTAGCACGGAGCCCTGGGGTACGCCGTTTTCTTGGGAGAAAGTACGGGAGAGAGTAGTGTTCACCCGCACTCTAAATGTGCGCTCCGCCATAAATTCGCGAAGGAAAAGGGGCAGCCGACCTCGAAAGACCCAAGATAATAGTGTGCGGAGGATGCCTGTCCTCCAACAGGTATCGTATGCTCTCTCCAGATCAAAAAATATTGTTACTGTTTGGCGTTTCCGGAGAAAATTGTTCGTGATACAAGTGGAGAGGGCAACAAGATGGTCAACTGCAGAACGATGCTTTCGGAATCCGCATTGGGCAGGTGTTAAAAGACTGCGGGACTCCAGCCACCAAGCTAAACGGCAATTCACCATACGCTCCAAAACCTTACATACACTACTCGTGAGAGAAATGGGGGCGATAGCTAGAGGGGAGATGTTTGTCCTTTCCAGGTTCAGGAACAGGAACGACGATAGCTTCCCGCCATCGTCTGGGAGAAGTACTGTCGGTCCAAATTCGATTATAAATGCGAAGGAGGTATCGCAGACTATGGGTTGATAAATGCAGCAACATTTGGATGTGGATACCATCCGGTCCTGGGGCGGAGGGGCGAGAAGAAGAGAGTGCATGTTGGAGTTCCAGCAAGGAGAAAACAGTATTATAGCTTTCGCGATTTTGAGAGAAGAAAGCAAGAGGTACTTCCGCTGCACGTTTCTTCGGGAGAAACGCTGGCGGTTAATTTGAAGAGCTCGAAATCTCAGCAAAGTGTTTACCCAAGGAGTTAGAAATTGCAACGGGGTCCACTAACGTATCACGCGCGACAGTGAGCCTAGAGACCGGGGAGAAACTAGGCGCGCCTGAGAACCGTCGAAGCCGACTCCAAACTTCCGAGGAGAGAGTGAAGGTGTTAAATGAGCTAATAAAGAATTTCCAGCTTGCCTTCTTGCTATCGCGGATGACCCGACGGCATCGCGCACGGAACTCCTTATAGCGGATACAGTTGGCCAAAGTAGGATGG
Source organism: Schistocerca nitens (assembly GCF_023898315.1). Classification (NCBI taxonomy): domain Eukaryota; kingdom Metazoa; phylum Arthropoda; class Insecta; order Orthoptera; family Acrididae; genus Schistocerca; species Schistocerca nitens. Next base: position 571,552,903 of record NC_064618.1, on the reverse strand, counting down.
TGGCGGAAAACGCGAAGAGCACGTCGCCGCTCACGTATTGCGTCACGGCATGCCTCGTTCCACCAAGGAACTGGGGGGCGCCGGGGCAATTCGGAGGTGCGTGGTATTGAACGTTCCGCAGCTGTAAGAATAACGTCGGTAATGTGTGATCTCATCGTCGACGCTAGGAAAGTGACAGTCATCGAAAGTCGCTAGAGACGAAAAGTGTCCAATCGGCTTGGGCAAATTTCCAGCGTCGCGAGCGCATATATGACAGTTGAGTCTGCAGTCTAAGGACACTTGGAAAGTGGTCACTCGAGTGTGTATCATCAAGGGCGAACCATTCGAAACGCTGAGCTAGAGGAACAGTACCGACCGAAAGGTCCAAATGAGAGAAATTTGTCGTGGAGGCAGACAAAAATTTAGGGACCCCAGTGTTGAGGCAAACTAGATCCGCTTGGTGGAAGACGTCTAGCAATAGTGAGCCACGTGGACAAGGATGTGGAGATCCCCAAAGCGGATGGTGGGCATTGAAGTCCCCAACCAGCAAATAGGGGGGTGGAAGCTGACCAAGAAGATGAAGGAAATCAGCTCGTGCCATTGGTGTGGACGATGGAATGTATACAGTACAAAGAGAAAAGGTATATCCAGAAAGGGAAAGACGGACAGCGACAGCTTGGAAGGAAGTGTTTAAGGGGATTGGGTGATAACGGAGAGTATCATGGAGGAGAATCATGAGTCATCCATGGGCTGGAGTGCCTTCAACAGAGGGGAGATCAAATCGGACAGACTGAAAATGGGGGAGAACAAAGCGGTCATTGGGACGCAGCTTTGTTTCCTAAAGACAGAAGATTACCGGCGAGTAGGATCGTAAGAGGATCGACAATTCATCCCGATCGGCTCGAATGCCGCGGATATTGCAGTGGATAATGGACATAGGGTGAACAGAAAATGGAGGAATGTGACCAAGGTTGCTGTCAACTCAACGACTGCTCAGAGCTTGCGACCGACAGCATGGAATGGCATTTAGCTGAAGGCAGAAGATCCTGATCCATAGGTTGTTCAGGAGCAGCTCCTGCCACCAGCGATCGGCCGCCAGCAGTGCGCCTCGGCGACACAGAAGACGGCCGAGGGCGATTTCCGCCAGGTGGTGCTGTAGATGGGACACGCCTTCTTATTAGCCTTCTTGGAAATATGTTTAGATGGAGGAGTAACCGATGGTTCTGAAGTTGGAGTACGTAAAAGATCTTCACGAGTATGCTCTTTTTTGGAAGTCTTGGTGTCTGACTTTTGGGCTCGAGACTTAGCAGAACCCGATGAAGGGTGAGCCATAGAGAGGGTAGGCGAAAGTGGTGAGGTTGAACGGGCGATCTTTGCGCTGGCCGATCTCACGACCGTGGCACTAAAGGTGAGGTCGCAAGTCTGCATGGCCGCTTCCTTTGTTGGCCGAGGAGAAGCAAGGACAGTGCTGTATTTTCCTGTCTGAGGCACGGTGGGCTGTCGACTGGCGAATAATTTTCGAGCAGCAAAGGTCGACACCTTTTCCTTCACTCTGATTTCCTGGATGAGCTTTTCGTCTTTAAAAATGGGGCAATCTCGAGAGGAAGCAGCATGGTCACCCATACAGTTGATGCAGCGAGGGGATGGAGGTGGACAAGCACCCTCATGGGCATCCTTGCCACACGTAACAAATTTGGCCGGATTGGAACAGGACTGGCTGGTGCGATTGAACCGCTGCCACCGATAGCAACGCGTAGGGTTTGGGACGTAAGGGCGAACGGAAATTTTCTCATAGCCTGCTTTGATTTTCGATGGGGGATGAACTTTGTCAAATGTTAAGAAGACAGTGCGGGTTGGAATGATGTCCGTGTCGACCCTTTTCGTAACTCAATTAACAGCCGTTACGCCCTGGTCAGACAGGTAGTGCTGAATTTCGTCAGACAATCCGTCGAGGGAGCGTGTATAAACGACTCCACGTGAGGAATTTAGAGTGCGGTGCGCTTCAACCCGGACAGGGAAGGTGTGGAGCAGTGCAGTACGCAGCAATTTTTATGCCTGGAGGGCACTGACTGTTTCTAACAACAAGGTGCCATCCCGTAATCTGGAACAAGACTTTACAGGACCTGCAATTGCGTCGACACCTTTCTGAATAATGAAAGGGTTGACTGTGGAGAAGTCGTGACCTTCATCAGACCGAGAAACAACAAGGAACTGTGGCAACGATGGAAAAACTGTCTGTGGCTGAGACTCAATGAACTTACGCTTGTGAGCTGACATAATGGAAGATGAGGAAACCATTGCGGAAGAATCCCCCATGATTACCCCTTGTGGGGGCCCTCTCTGAGGGCCCTCCCACCTTAGGTGATTGTTCACACCTCAGTTCACACCTCCCGACAAACGGACGGAGGGACCAATCGGCACTTTCGGAAGTTATCAGCTCGGATAATCACCCCTCCCTGGGCCTGGCCGTTACGAGGCAGTATGTACGTGTCCTACCTGTCCACCCGGGGTGGGGAATTACGCATTACCCCGTCACCAGCTACGCACAAAAATGCGTGGGTTGGCCTTCAGGCACGCACAGAGAGGAAGAAAGAGAAAGGGAAAAACAAAGAAAGGGAAAGGAAAGAAGAGGTCTCAAACACCGCAGCAGAGAAAAGGGTAAAGAGAAGAGGTAAGGAAAAGAGAAGGACAAAGGAAGGATGAAGACATACAAGCAGAGAAGGCGAAGAATGCGTTATTTACGAGTGTCCGTCTCCGGACGTAGGCACAAACCATACTCCCAGAGGGGGAGAAAGGGAAGAAAAGAGCCAGAGGTGAGGGGAGGGGGGGCGAAGATGGGGGATAGGGAAGGATGCAGAAAAGGAAGGTATGCAGCCCAGAAAGGAAAGAGGGCCACATTAGCTCGGGGGTCCCATGCTCGCTACGCACGTATCCACAAAAGAGTTGTGGACCCCCTGGGGGGAGTGCTCCTCAGCCAGGTGGTACGGGATGAACAGGGAGGAAGTGCCCCCCCCCCACCCCACCATCAAGGGGGCAGGTGTAGTCTTTCAGCTGAAAGCCGACTGGAACTCGTGGAACTGATGGGGCTACAACTGTTCTCGTAGTGGTGGCATAAGAGGTGGTCTTAGCCACTGGATTTAGGTGCTAAAATTTCCTCAGCCGCAGTTTAGGTCATTCAGTGCAGGGTCTTTTATTCCATGATTTTCCTTTCTTGCTGTAAAATCCTGCAGTCTGGTGGGTAAGGGGAATGATGCTCTCTGTAGTTGACGCAGATGGGAGGTGGGGCACATGGAGTATTGGGATGTGTTGGGTGTCCACAATTTCAGCATGTGATTGTAGAAGTTCAGCAGGATGACATATGCCCGAACTTCCAGCACTTAAGGAATCACATTGGAGGGATATATGGCTTGACATCACAGTGGTAGACCATCACCTTAACCTTCTCAGGTAATGTGTCACCCTTTAAGGCCAAGATGAAGTCACCAGTGGCAACCTGATTATCCCTCGGACCTTGAAGGACGCGCCAGACGAAATGAACTCCTCGTCGCTGTAAGATGGCGTGCAACTCGTCATCGGATTGCAAAAGAAGGTCCCTGTGGAATATAATACCCTGCACCATATTTAAGCTCTTATGAGGCGTGATGGTAATGGAAATATCCCCCTGCTTGTCAAAATCGAGTAATGCCTGTAACTGGGCAGAGGATGCCGTTTTTATCAAGACTGACCCTGACCACATTTTAGGCAACCCCGCCACCTTCTCAAACTTTTCCTCTAAATGCCCTACAAAAACTGAGGCTTTATCGAGATACAGGAGTCCCCATCAGCTCTCATACATATGAAGTACCAGGGCAAATAATGATGGATAGATATGGTGTTATGGGCGCTCAACAGTGTAGTCTTTAGCGCCCGAACGGAAACAACAACGGACGAGTGTCACTAAAATGCAGCAAGTGCAGAAATAGGATTAAAATTATAGGTGAAAGTCTACAGAGGCAGTTTGCACGTCAACAGTAGCAAAGAGGAAAGCAGCACATAATGAGGAGAACTGCAAGAGAAAGGAGGGGAAGGGGTAAAATTAAAGACATAGCGCATGTTTGGAACTGGCCTATTACAAGAATAAAAAAGGAGTGGTAAGCCACTCGGCAACACTAAAAATTCCAACCTAAAATTCTATGCTGAAGCCCAGAAACATCACAGTACCTTAACACTTTCTTGACACTCGCCTCGTCATCGGCTAAAATCGAGGGCAGATCCCCACTAATATTAACTTCCGCCCTGACAAAACGATATAAATCACACTCAACTAAAATGTGGCGTACAGTGATTCGTACGCCACAGGCATCACACAGAGGGGGTTCCTCTCGCAGTAGTAAGAAGGCATGCGTAAGAGGACAGTGCCCTATGCGAAGACGTGTAAGGGCCACTTCGTCACGCCTAGGTGACCGGCAGGAGGAACACCACGGCTGGACGGTGGGTTTCACCAACCGCAGCTTATTTTCCCTCACCGCCAGCCATTCCTCCTCCCACAATTCTCCTCCCACAATTGCATATACTTCCGCCGCAGCACAGAAACGACACCTTGCAAAGGAATAGAACATTGTGTCACATCCGGTAACCTGCAGGCATCCTTGGTAGCTCTGTCAGCTTGTTCATTTCCCCGTATGCCCACATGCCCTGGCACCCAGCAAAAGGACACTTGCTTGCCCTGTCGTTGGAGGATGTACAGTTGGTCGTAAATCAGCTGTTCCAACTTCTCCGCTGGGTACAGGTTCTGCAGTGACTGTAATGCGCTCAGTGAGTCAGAGCAAATTAGGAACTGTTTGCCCTGAGTAAACCGTATCTGCTCCAATGCCTTCAGGACCGCGTGAAGTTCTGCAGAAAAAACAGTGTATTCCTGGGGAAGGCGAATCCTGATGACACGGTCGGGGAACACGACTGAGCAGCCAAGAAGATCCCCCTGTTGGGATCCATCAGTGTAGACTACTGTAAAATCATGATGCTTGTCTAAAATGTTAAAAAACAAAGATTTGAAAGTAAAATCTGATGTACTGTCTTTCTTAAAATTTGCCAAATCTAAAATCAGTGTGGGTCTCTGGAGGAGCCAAGGTGGATATCTGCTCCAACCTCGACGTGAAACATTAAAACCGGCCACACCCATCTCTAAAAGGCAATCCTTTGCACGAATCCAATAGGGCCTTGTTGCTCGTTGCCGGTTGCGAAAAATCCTTTCCAGTGGAGGCCGAGCAACAGTGTGGTATGCAGGTGTGTATGGTGTGGATAAGGTTTGATAGGCCTGGCGTACCATTAGTAGACGCCGCCGGAGGTGAAGTGGCGGTTCACCTGCCTCTGCACAGAGGCTCGGTATGGGGCTGGTTCTCAACGCCCCAGTGGCCAACCGAATCCCCTCATGGTGCACCACATCCAGTAGCTTCAAATAAGTGGGTCTTGCAGACCCGTACACCGTGCATCCATAATCAAGCCGGGACCGCACGAAGGCTCTGTAAAACCGGAGCAGACAAGTCCTGTCTGCTCCCCATGTGTGGTGACTAAGACATTTTAAAATAGACAGCGCCTTAAGAGACCGTTTTTTCAGTTCCTTAATGTGTGGCAGCCACTTAAGCTTAGAATCAAAAGTGAGGCCCAGAAACCACCGTGTCTTTAAAATTCAGAACGGTGTCCCTCATCCTCAACTCAGGCAAGTCAAAAATGGAACGAGAACGTTTGAAAAGAACACACACCGACTTATCAGTTGAAAACTTAAAACCACTCTTCATCCAAACCACTCTTCATCCAAACGTCGCAGAGTGAGTTGCAATTGACGAGTCGTCGTTGCAAGGCTTGAAGAAGAGCAAAATACAGAGAAATCGTCCACAAACAAGGAACACTGCACAGGACTTTTCACAACAGACGTAATATTGTTAATAGCAATAGCAAAGACCGTCACACTTAAAACACTACCTTGAGGGACACCGTTCTCTTGTTCAAAGCGACTAGACAGTACGTCTCCGACTCGGTACCGAAAATAACGTGGCGAGAGGAAGGACCGAATAAAATTGGGAAGACATCCACGAAAACCCCATTCGTGGAGCTGCCTGATAAGATGCCTCCAAGTAGTGTCGTATGCCTTTTCAATGTCAAAAAATATTCCCAACAGGTGATGCTGGCGCAGGAAAGCCTGTTGTATAGCCGCCTCCAGGAGGGCCAGGTTATCAAAGGTGGAGCGATACCTCCTGAACCCACACTGAAAGCGACTAAGGAGTTGTCTGGATTCTAACATCCAGACAAGGCGGCGGTTGACCATCCGCTCCGAGGTCTTCCCCACGCAGCTAGTGAGGGCAACACTACGGTAACTACTCGGGCACGTGCGGTCTTTCCCAGGTTTTAAAAGAGGAATTAAAATTGCTTCACACCACGAGTCGGGGAAGTGACCAGACATCCAAACTAGATTAAAAAGTCGGAGGAGGATTTCTTTATTTCTCCCTGTGAGGTGCCGCAGCATGCTATAGTGGATTCTATCCTGACCAGGGGATGTATCACGAGCCCCACACAATGCAGAATCCAGTTCCCACATGGAAAATGGGCAGTTGTACTCTTCTGTATAGGGTGAGCGGAACTCAAAACTGCTCCTCTCAGCAGCCACTCTGTGGGGCTGGAAAGCTGGATTCTGACTGGCGGTTGCAGTAATAGCTGCAAAATGAGCCGCCATAGACTGGGCAATATCTTTTGGGGTCGTTTGGAGAGTACCATTCCACATTATAGCAGCCATAGGGCACCTCCCACCTCTCCCAGAAATCCTCCTTATGGTCTCCCATACAATGGAACTTCGTGTAGAACTATTAATGGTGTTCAGGAACTGCTGCCACGACCTCTTCTTGCTCTCTCGTATAACCCGACGACACTTTGCCCTCGCCACCCGAAAGGCTGCAAGGTTCTCTACAGTTGGCCGGCATCTGAACCTACGCAGAGCTGCCCGCCTAGCCCTGACTGCAGAGCGGCATTCGTCGCTCCACCAAGGGACAGGTTGCCGCTTCGGTTGTCCCATGGACTGTGGGATGGACGCTTCACTGGCGCGATGGATCACTTCAGTAATATGATCCACCCATTCCTGGACACTGACCCGATGTTCAAACTGGGCTAGTTGACTATACAGTGCCCAGTTGGCTCTACGGAGCACCCATCGAGGCGGTTTCCTTTCCGGTGCCACTGCATGTGACAGGTGAATCCAGATGGGGAAGTGATCGCTGCCGTGTAAGTCATCAACCACAGCAGCAGTGTGGGCGATGGCTGGAGAGCAAAGCGATAGATCAATGGCAGAGAACGACCCAGTTGCAATGCAAAAATGCGTGCTTTGACCTGTATTTAGCAAATAGGCACTGGAAGACAGAAGAAGCCTCTCGATTGCTCTACCCCTGGGGCAAGTACTCACAGAGCCCCAATGCACATTGTGTGCATTAAAATCACCACAGAGGATGAAGGGGTGGTGGAGCTGTGTAAGAAGATCACCGAGAGCCTCTTCGTCGAGCACATCCTGTGGGGGCAGGTAAAGCGAACATACTGTTAGCATATGACGCACATGTACTAATATTGCAACTGCCTGTAAGTTCGTCGTGAGGGAGAGAGGCGAGGAGTGGTAGTCGGTGTTGAAGATACCTACTCCTTCTCGAGCGCTCTGTCCACTCAGGTCGTCCTTTTTGTGGAGGAGATAACCACGTAGCTCAGGGGTGTATGTTTCACTGAAATTTGTCTCTTGCAGACATACACACATAGGTCTATCCTGAATCAATAGACGTAGTTCCTCCACATGTGTCCTGAACCCTTGCAGGTTCCATTGCAATATGGGAGCCATCACGGTGGTTGTATTTTCTGCCTCTTTCCGCCGAGGTGGGGAGACTGCAGCAGGTGGAGGCTCAGTCTTGGGGCGAGATGATTGCCCCATATTCTCAGACTCAATCAGCTCTGGGGAAGAGTCTGATGAAGCGTCTAGTGGGACCACATTAACATGATCCGAGGGTTTACCAGCCGATTTAATCTGTTGGTGCTGCTTGATGTGTGCTTTCCTTTATTTAGGCGGCTTTGCTAGAACTGGAGCAGGGGTGTTTAAGACCACGCTGGGCTTTGGAACAGCCTCAGCAATCGGAGATGCCTGGGGCTCTTCAATGTTAGCTACTGTACCTTTCTCTGCTGTTCGAGGAGGGGCTACAGGCTCTGATACACTTGCTGCCGTGCAAGTGCACTGACACGTGCAGGTGTTCGTGCCAACACTAACAACCTCCGTCTGTGTAGATGCATCGACTTTTGGAGGCGGCTTCTGAACAATGGAAGCAAAAGACGTAACGAATGTGGGTGGCTGCATGGCCTTAAAGATCTTTTTGGCTTCACTGTAGGGGATACGCTTAGTTGTTTTTATTTCTTGTATTTTACGTTCCTCTAGGAAGATTCTACAGTCCCTACTCCAAACAGGGTGGCTTTCAGAACAGTTTATACATCTGACAGGCGACGAACAGTTAATTCCGTCATGGGCAGCCTTACTGTAGTTGCCACACATCGCTTCTCCTTTACACCCTAGAGTTGTATGCCCAAAACGCTGGCACTTAAAACAGCGCATTGGGTTTGGGACATACGACCGGACGTTTAGTCGAAGAAATCCTGCCTTGACGTGTTCTGGGAGTTTGGGGGTATTGAAAGTAAGAATGAAGGAGTCAGATTTCACCAGGGTCCCATCCACCCTTTTCATGATGTTCTGAACGTCAACAATTCCCTCCTGAGCCCACTCACTCTTTAATTCTTCTACAGGAATGTCAACAAGATCCCTACAGGTAACAACACCCTTACTGGAGTTCAGGGTGCTGTGAAGCTCTGTATCGATCGTGTATTCCCCCAAGCTTTTAGCTGTTTGAAGGTTAACTGCTTGCTGAGCGGTTGATGTTTCAACAAGCAGTGTCCCATTCCGTAAACGCTTCACTGATTTTAAAGTGCCAGCTATTCCTTCTAGACCCTTTTGGATATAGAATGGCGAAACCTTTTCAAAGGAACCCTCTTTCCATTTTATTATTAAAAACACATTCTGATTGTCAGTATGTGCTCTGTTACTCTGAACTGCTGTACGTTTGCTGACGCCGGAGTCAGGAGGACTGGCTAACCGAGCCCTCTTGTTGGATTGGGCGGTAGTGCCTACCAGCGGTCCACCCATCCCACTGGCCAGCGAAAAATTAGGAGGAAAAGAGGAAGAATTCGTGGTATCCATGGTCGTCCCACGAGCAGCTAGGGAAACTTATGTCCCTCCAGACAGAGCCCCACATGCCTGGGGTGTGGCAGGTGCCCCAGAGGTTGCCCGCTGGCGACTGTTCCACCTCAACAGCCATGCATCTCATAGGCGCGGAGCACACCGGAAGATTGAGGGGTTTTTATAGAGGTTGGCCTTCCTCGCAATCCAGGCAGTCAAGCCAAGATTACCATTCCCCACAGCACACAACATTCCACCGCCGCGCCATGAGGTGGTCGCTGAAGGATGTCCGGGGGTTACGGTGACAGGAGACCGGCGGCGCCGACCAGTCACCAGCTCAGGACCCCGGGGTCGCCAAGCCCGTACTCAGCAAATGAAAGCTGAGACCCTGGGGGCCAGGGCAAATAAGGTTCACTGCCAGCCTTAGTCTGGAGTTCCTACCATGGTGAGCCAGGGAAGGGAACTATTTAGGATCATTTTCCTTGCATTGTACTGACACTTGGAACATTTCGAGACTGCTTGCATTTGATCACCAGCAAGTGATGACGTGGTACACTTCATTGTGCATCATCTGCACTGATGCCACCCACTCCTACCAGGGTCCCTCCCCGTGGGCGCCATCTAGCCACAGGAAGTGTGGGACTCCTTTTAGTCGCCTCTTACGACTGGAAGGAATACCTTGGGCCTATTATAGCGCCTGGGCACAGATGGGGTGTTCCACCAAGGGACAGGGTATCTGAGGCGGTTGCTGGACCGAGGGATCGAATCTGCAGCAACTTTTTGGATCTCTCAGGTGATTTGTCGATCTTCTGAGCTTAATGTGTGACTGTGTCTTAACCAATCTGCCATTTGAACCATCCATCTTTGTGGTCTCATGTCGACCACCGTCTGAGTCAGACGAATCTAAACCTGAGTGTGGTCACTGGAATGAATGGCTGACCACTTCCCACTGAACTAAGTCTGCAATAGCTGTCAATGGATATATAGCTGTAGATGTGCCACCTAACTGGAGTTCAAAAGGCTAATATTCTCTGAAAGGTCGAGGCGCTCTATAAATCGATCCAGAAGCAAGTGGTAGCGTAGCCCCTCAGCACACTGTGGGCAATGAAGTCACACGAGAAATTATGGGTGGGGGAGTACCCAGAAAAATGAGTATTTGCATCTAACGGATCATGAGGTTTCCGATATGAAGAATACACTGATTTTAACTAGTGTGAGAACTTCCACTACAGCTGGTTGTATGACTATCCTAAGGGGGACAGGAGAGTTGTGGCTTCTGCCACTCTATCCTTAGCGCTGTCTCCACTATCATCCTTCCTGCATGGGTGGCAGCCCCTTAATGCAATTGTGTCCATTATATTAATATTAGTTTCTTGTAAGCAGATGCATAAAGGTGTCTCCTGGGCCAAGAGATTTAATTCCTCCAAATGTGATCGGTATCCACTTAAGTTCCACTGCAACACTTAAGTCCCTCTGGGAGCCATTGATGATCAGTGGTTGTCCTTGTTATCCCTCTGCGTTGGTGATTTACCCGAGTTCTCAGGGGCAACGTTAGACGGTGTCTGGCTTTCCAGTTCCTCTGCATGTATATCGATATTCTCGAACGGCCTTGCCGATCCGAAGGTTTAGCTACCGATTTTGAACGACTTTCTGTTTACGTTTTACACACTTGTGGGAGGATTTGCTTGTATGGGCACAGAGGAAGGCTCCTGATGCTGTGCAGCAGTATGTGGTTGAGATTGCACGTCCGTCGTCGACGGCTTCCAAATGATGTTCGGGTCAAGAGCAATTTTTCCCCGTAATTAAACTGACAAATCCATGTACTGTTACTTTAATCTGTGATATAGGTTTATGTGGGGGTACCACACAGACTGGTTTCTCAAGGGCCGATGCATAACAAGTAGCGACGTATGAAGTTGCATCTGAAGTTTCTTAGCTTCACTATAGGCTACTCATCTCTTAGCTTTCAGTTCAAATTTTTCTTTCCTCGTTATAAATCAATTTCCTGCTATATACTGTGTGATCCACAGATTAGTTTATACACTTCGAAGGAAATGTACAATGATCATCTGATAAGTGAGCTGAGCCTCCACAATCTCCACACATAGCTCTCTAATTACATACCATAGTGGTATGAATGTATCTTTGTGATTTGAAGTATCGCATTGTGTTGCGAACAAACTATCGAATCTTAAGACGGATAATCCTGCAAAAATATGTTCAGGTAATTTTGGAGCTTTGAAACTTAGAATAAAGGTGGCAGCTTTCTCCAATCTGTCTGACTTCATGTACTCTCAGTTCTGCACTTTCATGACATATTTTTCCACTCTTCACTTAACTCCTCAGCGTTCATCTCCATGATACCTAAGCAGGTAATCACATATTTACAGAAATTAAGGGTGTTATGCAACTCAGCTATAACACGGTAGTCACCTAGGACCATGCATCCCTGAGTATTAGATGCCTGGTTTGGCGTGGCAGTTTCGGCTAGACGAGTTCCATTACGAAGTCGTTCGACACTATGATTTATTAATACCCACCAATGCCTTGTGAATGGAACCTTCTCAAAGATTCCCTCTGCTCTCTTCATTACAATTCAAATGCTATAACAGATTTGTGTCACGGTACGGTAATAAGACAGTACTCCTCAGGCAGACTGACATACTGAGCTCTTTGCTGGGTGGGTGTACGTACTACCTAACGGTAAACCAGTCCCTTCAGGAGTAGATGTTAATGTAGGTAGCTCCAATTGTATCCCACGAGGCATTAGGAAAACAAATGATTCGCAGACAGCATCCTGTGTTCCTGATCGCGTCTTCTAGTACTGTTGCAAGCAGGTGCACAAGAGATTGCCCGCTAGAGACACCTCAACAGCCATTCATCTCATCCGCATATAGCACATCTTGAGGTTGAGCTCTGTCTTTTTAGAGGTGTGTACCTTCCTCGCACTCCAAGCCGTGCAGCCAACGTTCCTGTTCTCCGAAACAACGTTCCACCTCCACACCGTCCCTGTAGTACACTAAGAGTTTACAGTTGGTCTGGCAGCGCTGGCCAGTCTCCTCTCAGAAAATGTGGGGTCGTCATACCCGTAATCAGCCACTGCTGGAGGAGCTCCCTAGGAAAATACTGTCCTTAAGTTGTTAAGACGTTCTTCGTCAATCTAACCAAAAGACACATTTTATACTCAAACTCGCTCATCAAAACCTACAGGATACATCCCCTTGATGTATAATCATGATATTTGGCTAGAAGCAAGGGTCTACGCTACAATCAAAGGAAAAAATTCAAAAATCGTTTTATTACATTTAGTGAAAAATCTGAGGAGAAAATCTTTATGGAACGGAAATCCGTAGATGTGATGTACATGTACACATACAAGCTATAATTTCAGGAAAATTTAGATGATTTCTTCAAGGGAAAGACATCACGAATTTAGGAAGTCAATAACGCGCTTGTCTACCTCTGATCGTTGTGAGAGTATTGAGTTTTACAGTTGTTGGATGTCGTCCTGAGGGATATTGTGCCGAATTCTGTCCAAATGGCGCGTTAGCTCGACAAAATCTCGAGCTGGTTGTAGGGCCCTGCCCCTGCCCATAATGCTCCAAACATTCTCAATTGGAAAAAGATTTGGCAATCTTGCTGACCAAGTTAGGGTTTGGCAAGCACGAAGACAACCAGTAGAAACTCTCCGTGTGCGGGTGGGCATTATCTTGCTGAAATGTAAGCCCATGGTGAGTTGCCATGGAGTACAACTAAACAGGGTACAGAATGTAGTTCACATACCGCTGTACTGTAAGGGTGCTGCGGAAGACTAACAGGGATCCTGCTACGAAAAGAAATAGCTTCCCAGACCATCACTTCAGGGTGCAGGGCCGTATGCCGAGTGAGACTGATATCCAACCGCTGTCCAGGGCCTCTCCAGACACGTCTTCGGCCTGGACTCATTGACTGCAGTAGAATTATCTTCAGTGATGAGTCTCACTTCGAACTGAGCCCCGATGACCAGCAGAGTCGTGTTTGGAGACGCCCCAGACAGCGATCTAACGCACCAATTAGAATTTGGCACGATACTCCTCAGGAGGACACCCAACTACTCTACCAATCAGCGCCACGCCGAGTAACTGCTTGCGTAAGGGCCTGATGTACACCAACGCCTTACTGAGTGTGAAGCTCTCTTGAATAAATAACCCAAATCTTCTGAAATTAGTTATTTTTTGTTTGTACATGTACATCACATGCAGATTTCCGTCCAGTTTGGATAATTCCTTCCTGGTGTCTTTTTTAGAGTGTATCAAACGAAAAGAGTCATTTATATCCGACTTGTCTGTCTGTCCTTAAGACCTCTTTTCCTCAGGAGAGAGTAGGCGTATCTTGTCTGGTTCCATATCGATAACAGGCAAAAAACGTAGTGAGTCACGATTCCTGGGATGGATTAACTAGCTGTACACATATTTAAGTTTGTACGGAACCCTCCGAGTGCAAGTCGTCCTCGCCTTTACCCGGATTTTCTTCCAACCATTTTCGACAAATTTTACCTTACGTAGTTAATCGTCGACGCTGATAAGGAACAGTTATTCCTCTTGCCCCATTAATGGCGATAG